>NW_025240011.1:2998-3716 GCF_018294505.1 Triticum aestivum
GTCCCACTCCCCCCACATTTCCCCTCGTCCCCTCACCCGCCGCCACCACACACAACACACGCACACACACTCATGCACGCATCATGCCTGGGGGAGGGGCGCCCCTGCTCGATCCCCTCCTCCCGCACGGCCGCGCCCAATCGCTCGCCGCCCCGATCCCTTCGCCCCCGCCGCTGTGCGCCGTCGCCAGATCACCAGCGCCACCTCGCCCCGACGTCGCCCTGCCACCTCCTTGCCATCCTCCTCGCGGCCCCGTCGCCTCTCCCTCATGGCTAGACGCCTACTCAACGTCGTCGACATCGCCGCCACCTCGCGCCGTCATCGGAGCCCGCCGGACCGCCTCCTCAACCCCGTCTCCGCCATCCTCACCGGTCGTCCCCGTCCACCTCCTCGTTCCCCCGCTGCCCGAACCCCTGCAACACCCCTGTGAGCACGCGCCCTCCTCCTCTCCCCTCTTCCCCTGTCACCGTGCGCCCGAGCCGTTCCCCGCCGTCGCCTCGCCATACACGACTGCCCGACCGCGCCCTGCGCGATGCAACTTCCCGCTCGGCCGCGGCGCCCCACCCGCGCGGCCCAGCTTCGCTCGTTGTTGCGCTGCTCGCCTCTGGCGCCCCGCGCACCTGCCATCGCGCCTCCCCTCAGCTCCGGCCGGCCTCGCTGCGCCGCCCTGCACCGGCCACGGTCGCCGGTGCCGGACCACACGCCGTCCCCTTTCCCC
>NW_025240012.1:0-3715 GCF_018294505.1 Triticum aestivum
GCTTATGTGTCGGTCATCAACACTCATAATTTTGGCTAATTCTGGTCCGTTTCATGGACTATTACTCATGATTCTGGCCCGTTATGGGGCCCCGGAGCGATTTTCACGATTGACGATCCCCAGGGTGTGTTTGCATGTCCGGCGTCAATACTCATAGTTTTGGCGAATTCAGACCGTTTCGTGGACTATTACTCACTGTTTTTCGGTCACGGAGTGATTTGCATAGTTGTTGAATCCCAAGGCAGTTTTGGCCGATTCTACCCCGTTTCGTGGACTGTTACTCATCATTTTGGGGTCCCGAAGCGATTTGCACGATTGGTGAAATCTGAGGTGCGTTTAAGTGTTGGTCATCAACAATCACAATTGTTGCCAATTATGGTCCGTTTCGTGGACTATTACTCACCGTTTTCGGGTCCCAGAGCGATTTCCATGATTGACAATCCCCGGGATGCGTTTAGGCGTTTGTCGTCAACACTCACAGTTTTGCCAATTCTGACACGTTTTGTAGACTATTACTTACCGTTTTGGGGGCCCAAAGCAATTTGCATAGTTGTTGAACCCCAAGGTGCGCTTATGTGTCGGTCATCAACACTCGCAGTTCTGGCCGATTCTGGCCCGTTTCACGGACTTTTACTTACCGCTTTGGGGTCCCAAAAGTGATTTTCATGGTTGTTGATCCCCAATATATGCTTACATGTTGGTCGTCGAGACTCGCAGTTTGGGACGATTCTAGCCCATTTCTTGGACTGTTACTCAGTTTTGGGGTTCCGAAGTGATTTCCACGATTGACGAACCCCGGGTTGCGTTTATGTGTCGGTCATCAACACTCACAATTTTGGCCAATTCTGGTCCGTTTTGTGGACTATTACTTTTCGGGGTCCCGGAGCGATTTTCACAATTGACGATCCCAGCGTGCGTTTGCATGTCCGTCGTCAACACTCATAGTTTTGGCCAATTCTGACCCGTTCCGTGGACTATTACTAACCGTTGGGGTCCCGAAGCGATTTGCATAGTTGTTGAACCCCAAGGTGCGCTCATGTGTCAGTTATCAACACTCGCGGTTTTTGTCGATTCTAACCTGTTTCGTGCACTATTACTCACGGTTTTGGGGTCCGAAAGCGATTTCCATGTTAGTTGAACCCCAAGGTGCGCTTACATGTCGGCCATCAACAACCGTTGTTTTGGTCGATTCTGGACCGTTTCAAGGACTATTGTTGAACCCCAGGGTGCGTTTACGTGTCGGTCATCGATACTCACGGTTTTTGTCATGTCTGACCCGTTTCGTGGACTATTACTCACCATTTTGGCATCCCAAAGTGATTTCCATGGTTGTCGAACCCCAAGGTTTGCTTATGTGTCGGTCATCAACACTCATAATTTTGGCTAATTCTGGTCCGTTTCATGGACTATTACTCACGATTCTGGCCCGTTATGGGGCCCCGGAGCGATTTTCACGATTGACGATCCCCAGGGTGTGTTTGCATGTCCAGCGTCAATACTCATAGTTTTGGCGAATTCAGACCGTTTCGTGGACTATTACTCACTGTTTTTGGGTCACGGAGTGATTTGCATAGTTGTTGAATCCCAAGGCAGTTTTGGCCGATTCTACCCCGTTTCGTGGACTGTTACTCATCATTTTGGGGTCCCGAAGCGATTTGCATGATTGGTGAAATCTGAGGTGCATTTAAGTGTTGGTCATCAACAATCACAATTGTTGCCAATTCTGGTCCGTTTCGTGGACTATTACTCACCGTTTTCGGGTCCCAGAGCGATTTCCATGATTGACAATCCCCGGGATGCGTTTAGGCGTTTGTCGTCAACACTCACAGTTTTGCCAATTCTGACACATTTTGTAGACTATTACTTACCGTTTTGGGGGCCCAAAGCAATTTGCATAGTTGTTGAACCCCAAGGTGCGCTTACGTGTCGGTCATCAACACTCGCAGTTCTGGCCGATTCTGGCCCGTTTCACGGACTTTTACTTACCGCTTTGGGGTCCCAAAAGTGATTTTCATGGTTGTTGATCCCCAATATATGCTTACATGTTGGTCGTCGAGACTCGCAGTTTGGGCCGATTCTAGCCCATTTCTTGGACTGTTACTCAGTTTTGGGGTTCCGAAGTGATTTCCACGATTGACGAACCCCGGGTTGCGTTTATGTGTCGGTGATCAACACTCACAATTTTGGCCAATTCTGGTCCGTTTTATGGACTATTACTTTTCGGGGTCCCGGAGCGATTTTCACAATTGACGATCCCAGGGTGCGTTTGCATGTCCGTCGTCAACACTCATAGTTTTGGCCAATTCTGACCCGTTCCGTGGACTATTACTAACCGTTGGGGTCCCGAAGCGATTTGCATAGTTGTTGAACCCCAAGGTGCGCTCATGTGTCGGTTATCAACACTCGCGGTTTTTGTCGATTCAAACCTGTTTCATGCACTATTACTCATGGTTTTGGGGTCCGAAAGCGATTTCCATGTTAGTTGAACCCCAAGGTGCGCTTACATGTCGGCCATCAACAACCGTTGTTTTGGTCGATTCTGGACCGTTTCAAGGACTATTGTTGAACCCCAGGGTGCGTTTACGTGTCGGTCATCGATACTCACGGTTTTTGTCATGTCTGACCCGTTTCGTGGACTATTACTCACCATTTTGGCATCCCAAAGTGATTTCCATGGTTGTCGAACCCCAAGGTTTGCTTATGTGTCGGTCATCAACACTCATAATTTTGGCTAATTCTGGTCCGTTTCATGGACTATTACTCACGATTCAGGCCCGTTATGGGGCCCCGGAGCGATTTTCAAGATTGACGATCCCCAGGGTGTGTTTGCATGTCCAGCGTCAATACTCATAGTTTTGGCGAATTCAGACCGTTTCGTGGACTATTACTCACTGTTTTTGGGTCACGGAGTGATTTGCATAGTTGTTGAATCCCAAGGCAGTTTTGGCCGATTCTACCCCGTTTCGTGGACTGTTACTCATCATTTTGGGGTCCCGAAGCGATTTGCATGATTGGTGAAATCTGAGGTGCGTTTAAGTGTTGGTCATCAACAATCACAATTGTTGCCAATTCTGGTCCGTTTCGTGGACTATTACTCACCGTTTTCGGGTCCCAGAGCGATTTCCATGATTGACAATCCCCGGGATGCGTTTAGGCGTTTGTCGTCAACACTCACAGTTTTGCCAATTCTGACACACTTTGTAGACTATTACTTACCGTTTTGGGGGCCCAAAGCAATTTGCATAGTTGTTGAACCCCAAGGTGCGCTTACGTGTCGATCATCAACACTCGCAGTTCTGGCCGATTCTTGCCCGTTTCACGGACTTTTACTTACCGCTTTGGGGTCCCAAAAGTGATTTTCATGGTTGTTGAACCCCAATATATGCTTACGTGTTGGTCGTCGAGACTCGCAGTTTGGGCCGATTCTAGCCCATTTCTTGGACTGTTACTCAGTTTTGGGGTTCCGAAGTGATTTCCACGATTGACGAACCCCGGGTTGCGTTTATGTGTCGGTCATCAACACTCACAATTTTGGCCAATTCTGGTCCGTTTTGTGGACTATTACTTTTCGGGGTCCCGGAGCGATTTTCACAATTGACGATCCCAGGGTGCGTTTGCATGTCCGTCGTCAACACTCATAGTTTTGGCCAATTCTGACCCGTTCCGTGGACTATTACTAACCGTTGGGGTCCCGAAGCGATTTGCATAGTTGTTG
>NW_025240013.1:0-501 GCF_018294505.1 Triticum aestivum
ATCATTCAAAGCGACGTCATCAATTTCCAACATGTTCTGACATCATTTGCTGTTTTTCAGTCATTTACCGATTTGTTTAGAGAGCTAAATTACGGTCAAATGAAAAATCACTACAAAATGAACTCTGAAAATGTTGGAACTTGGCATGGTATCATCATTTCGCCTGCATAGCATGTGCAAAAGAGTAGAGAGGGTCACGGCAAAAACTGGATGCACCTCGTGTACAAACTGGACAATCTCTTTCGGAGTATCAGGGTTTCGGACGAGAACTCATCTGTTACACGGGCACTTCAACGTTTTTTTAAACTTATTTGAACTCCAGCCTATTTTTGCGTTCAGTATGCATCATTCAAAGCGACGTCATCAATTTCCAACACGTTCTGACATCATTTGCTGTTTTTAGTCATTTACCGATTTGTTTAGGGAGCTAAATGACGGTGAAATTCAAAATCACTACAAAATGAACTCTGAAAATGTTAGAACTTGGCATGGTATCATCAT
>NW_025240013.1:1678-1963 GCF_018294505.1 Triticum aestivum
ATTTGTTTACAGAGCTAAATGACTTTGAAATTGAAAATCACTACAAAATGAACTCTGAAAATGTTGGAACTTGGCATGGTATCATCATTTCACCCGCATAGCATGTGCAAAAGAGTAGAGAGGGTCACGGCGAAAACTGGACGCACCTCGTGTACAAATTGGACAATCTCTTTCGGAGTATCAGGGTTTCGGACGAGAACTCATTTGTTACACGGGCACTTCAATGTTTTTTAAACTTATTTGAACTCCTACCTATTTTTGCGTTCAGTATGCATCATTCAAAGC
>NW_025240013.1:3197-3715 GCF_018294505.1 Triticum aestivum
TGTTTTTCAAACTTATTTGAACTCCAGCCTATTTTTGCGTTCAGTATGCATCATTCAAAGCAACGTCATCAATTTCCAACACCTTCTGACATCATTTGCTGTTTTTCAGTCATTTACCGATTTGTTTAGAGAGCTAAATGACGGTGAAATTGAAAATCACTACAAAATGAACTCTGAAAATGTTGGAACTTTGCAAGGTATCATCATTTCACCCACATAGCATGTGAAAAAGAGTAGAGAGGGTCACGGCGAAAACTAGACGCACCTCGTGTGCAAACTGGACAACCTCTTTCGGAGTATCAGGGTTTTGGACGAGAACTCATCTGTTACACGGGCACTTCAATGTTTTTTAAACTTATTTGAACTCCAGCCTATTTTTGCGTTCAGTATGCATCATTCAAAGCGACATCATCAATCTCCAACACGTTCTGACATCATTTGCTTTTTTTTCAGTCATTTACCGATTTGTTTACAGAGCTAAATGACTTTGAAATTGAAAATCACTACAAAATGAACTC
>NW_025240014.1:0-3715 GCF_018294505.1 Triticum aestivum
TAGTACTCGGGGACTGATTGTAAGCATGATTTTCATTAGCTGTCGCACTGATTGTAAGCATGAGCAGATGGAGGATTAGGTTAGTGCGAAGCTTTCCTTAAACCCTACCACCGCCGTTGAAATGAGGCGAGCGTCGAGGGAACCGTGGAGAACGGCGGGGAAGCGACGTCGCCCCATCCATCCTCCTCTTGCGGTGGGAGAACGAATACTCATGTGGCTCCAGCTGGCTCTGCACCCTCACGAACGGCACACCGTACTCGATCGATTCGTTATCATCTGGGTGCTGGTCCTTCGACCTATACGGCCACCACCTCCACCTAACTTTCGCATCGGCGGAATCTATCTGCTCCATCACCCAGAGGAGATACTCGAAGGACTGCGGTGGGACTACCGCCGAGGTTTACATCGCCGTCCTCATCGCCGTTGTCTCGCTCTTTCGCATACATTGCCACATGGCCCTCACCGTCCTCGAAATCTCCCACTCATTGTCAAACCAAGTAAGGATCTCCTTCAACCTGGCTACCTTTGCCTGGTCGCTGCCGGTGATCTACCTAATTCGCTACTGCGTCCTCTCCATAGATGTCCTTCTGAGTGGTCTGGTGCTAGCTTTGGAAGATGGGAGGAGAGACAGTGGTCTTGCAATAGAGAAGAGGGAGAGGCGAGACGGTGGTTTTGGAATGGAGATGATGGAGAGGAGAGGAGGTGGTTTTGCAATGGAGAAGAGGGAGAGGCGAGATGGTGGGTTTGGAATGGAGATGATGGAGAGGAGAGGAGGTGGTTTTGCAATGGAGAAGAGGGGGAGGCAAGACGGTGGTTTTGGAATGGAGTTGATGGAGAGGAGAGGAGGTGGATTTGCAATGGATAAGAGGGAGAGGAGCATGCGGTAGCGATTTAGGATTGGACGAGAGGGCCGGCGTGCTGTGACTGGATCAAAATCAAAATCAATTTACCCTTCAATTAAGAAAGTGACCCCACATTAACTAGTCTTCGTTTTATCCTGGGTCATAATTGACCATGATTTTCGCAAATAAAATATAAGTTATACGTTGCAAAAATAATATAATTTAAAAGTACATTCATATACGAACCAAACGTTACAATTTTTGGTGACATGCATTCACATTTTGCTTGTCAAATATAGTACGTGGTCAAACTTTGACCCAAAATATGCAAAACAAAAAAATACTTCCAACACGAGTGCCGCTCTTCCGCTCTTCTCCTCTTAAACCACTGGTGCTCCTCTCCTGTTCCAATCTAAATCCAGCGCCGCTCCTCTCCTCTTCCATTTCAAAAGCACCGCCCCTCCTCTCCTGATCCAATCCAAAACCAGCATCGCTCCTCTCCCGTTCTAATCCAAAACCAATGCTGCTCCTCTCCTCTTCCATTCAAAAACCACCGCCGGCGAGTGAAGGTGTTGTGGAGAAGTAGATTGATGGAGGAGTACAACCGATACATGAGGATCACAGACGGTGACCCTGTGAAGCTATCTAGGATGTTGAAGATACAGTCTTGGTTTGACAGCAAGGAACAACTAACGGCGACGCCGACATCCATGGCCAAATATCTGCAACAATGCGAAAATGCGGCGATAATCCCAGAGGGAGTCGCACAGGAGTACATAGAGCTGCTCCTGAGCCATGGAGCAAACAAATTCACCGAATCCAATCGTGAGGGAGCGGTGGTGGGAGTATCGATCCCAGATGGAGCATCCACCAGAGATTGAAGGATCGAGCATCTACAGGGTGCCATTTGTGAGGGTGTCGTGCCAGAGCGAGCCGGTGGAGTCTTCATTGACCGAACCCAACTCCAAGAGGAGAAAAGCAGTTGGCCCGACGACGCTTCCCCGCCATCCTCTCCCTCGCCGTTCACATCGTCTCACGAGGCGGCTGTCTGCCGCCGAGGAATAGGAGGGGACTGCCCCCCAGCCCAATAGTCGGGCAGGTTGTGAATTGTCAGGAGGAGCTTAGGGTTGTCAGTATTTTTAGGTTGTGAATTGTGTTTTGTGTTGTGAATTTTGAGAGTACTTTCAGATATGAATGTCTTTTGAATTTAAGATTTGCAGTATTGAGCATATGAAGTATTTTATGAATTCTAGAGATCTATTTTTAGCACTTAAAAATGTAGTTTCATAGGAGTATAAAAGTGCAGACAATGTGATTCTCAGAGAAGAAACTGCAAGTTTCAGTTTCAGATAAGAAACTATAAGTTCAGTTTCAGATAAGAAACTGTAACTTTCAGAGGCAGAGCATTTATATTAACACGGCCTTTTCAAACAGTGTTAACATCATGTTGGAAGTTTTATTCATGGTCGCAAATGGAACTACCAGCCAGTTAACATCATGCTGATTAACATTCATGCATAGCACATCTTCATATGATGCACAGTCAAAAAGATATGCTATTTTCAAAATGCCCACACAATGGCGAGTGTGCGAAAAACAGAGAAAATGAGGGACGAAGTTTTGGCAAGTGTTGGACGTGGTGTACGTAGATGACAATGGGGACCCACATGTCAATAAAGGCAGAGGCAAAAAATGTGGAGATATTTTCCCTGCATGAGGTGGAATCGAACCCGGGCGGAACAGCTTTCGGGTAGTGTCACTTGACCACTAGGCTAGTTCAGTACTTTTGTTACTAATAAGGCACTTCCTCAGGTGGTCGGATCTCCTCCTACACCTTTGTGCGCTTGCCGCGACGCTGTTGTCTGCCATTGTGAACATGCTGAACAAACGAGAGGAATCTAGAGAGGACCGTACGTGGAGAGGCGGATAGTCGGGGCCCACTCGGTCTATGGCCGTACGCAAGCAAGTGCCTCATCAAAAAAATACTTTCTCCTAATGCTATACTGATGTTGGGGCCCACGGGTTTGTCAAAATAGTTACATTTTTTAGGTGCTTCAACGTAGTTACAATAGGAGATAAATTCACAACGAAGCCGGGGAGCTGGCAGGTATCATTTGTTATCACTTGGGCAGCAAGTATCAGCTGGGTTTTGGGCTGCCCCGTCTAGGCTTTCTTTTTTAGCATGTGCATCCCATGACATGCCGGTTTGTATTTTTTGAGGGTCGTCATGTATCGACCAGCCAATGGACCTCCCATCCGAGGTTTTATTTTTCCTGAAACATCGGCAGCCCAATTTATGTATTTTTTTGAAGAAAACGCAGAGGTCTGTTCTATTTTTCTATATTAGAATAGGAACGCCTGGTCCAACTTATGTTTCCCTTCTAACTATATTATATATATATATATATATATAAATTATTTTATATGTCATTATATAAAATTGTTATTGTCATCATATATTTAACAGATACTTACATATGTAAGAAAACAATATCACACATCTAATTAACTTATGAAAATAATTTCTTAACAATAAAATCCTGGATTTTTTTGGCAACGAAAATCCTGGTGATTGTGTCCAAAAGCTTGGTAAGATTTAGGACCAATGTAATAATAAATCACTTATTATTTAAATATATTTATAACAAAATGCACAGCCCCTGTTTATTTTTTGATAACATTGATGCTCCCAACCCAACATTATAATTAGAATCAGCCCAGCAAAATCGTGTATTTCGAGAAAGTGCAAATGGCCTGTAATTTTTCAGGAAAAAAATAAATGGGACGCATGGACGCTACATTATTTGTTCACCCAGCCTAGCTAATGGACTGTAATTCTAAAAAAAGATCAAATTGACTGTATATTCTACACC
>NW_025240015.1:0-3714 GCF_018294505.1 Triticum aestivum
CCAACCAAGCCTTTCTCAGGAGTTATTGATGGCTCCACTACTCCAATAGGGCAGGTCTGCCTCCCTGTCATGTTCGGACAGTGCAAGAACTACCGCACCGAGTTCGTCAACTTCGAAGTTACCCACATTCGCGTGGCATACAATGCCATCCTCGGGTATCCAGCCCTGGCCAAGTTCATTGCGGTAACTCACCATGGTTACAATGTCCTCAAGATGTTGGGAAGCGGGGGAATCATCACAATCCCCTGTGAAGAGAAGGATGCGGTGTGCTCCCTCAAGTGCGCCTTTCAAGCTGCATCGATCGAGGACCCAGACAGCAGGAGCGAGAACCCTCCCGAAGCAGCTCCCAAGAAGAAGAAGAAGACATCACCCAGCTCAAGGCTTAAGGAGGTTGGCATCTCCGAGGTGTCGCATCAGGATCCGCGCTCGTGCAAGGGGCGCCTCCCTCCATCGCATAGGAAGGCGCGCCCTGAGCCCCCCTCGGGTAGGGCTCAGGGGCTCTCTTATGGAGGGCCTCAGACTTTGCCAAGATCACGAGGGAGGCGCTCGGGCACCACTTGGAGGCGTGCTTCGCAGCACGTTTCCCTCAGGAAGGCATGGGGCAAGCATGGCCCATCCCTCAAGAGCTCATCACCAAGGACACTCAGGAGCTTCAAGAATCAAGAGTCATACGCAGCGATCGCCACCTACCTGGCGTAGCTCCCCATCCAGGCGAGGATGGTGGGCTGCGCGTCTGCATCGACTACCCAGGGCTTAGCCGAGTCGTGTCTCCGGAACGCCTCTGGCCTTCGCGTGTGGGACGCTGCGAGGGTCCGCCGCATAGCAACGTTCGCATGCCTTTCGGTCTGCCGAAAGCGGCTTCCACCCACTAGCGTCATCTGCGGAGCTTTCTGGCAGCTCAGGAGTCCAGGCACCACGCGGTCCAGGCGGAGATGGAGATGGTGCTCGAGGAACCACCTGGACCCCCAGAGCCTCCCGAGGTTCAGGGCTCCGGTGGCTCTTGAGGATCGGCCTCATCACCACGCGTCTTCAGCTACTTCAACACCCCCTCTACAATGGTACTAGGTGACATCTTTTGAGTTCATTTCAGCTAGGAGCGCTCTCAGGGTTGCATCATTCCCTGGTCGCGTGGGTTTGTCTCTGCGGCATGTATCCCTTTTGCTTATGTCTTTAGTTTACCTTGCTGGGGGCGCCCCTCGGGCTGCATCATCCCCAAGCCGCTCGGGCCTGACCCAGTGGCATGTATCCATCCTGCATTTAACTAAGACGATTTGCGTTTCATGCTTA
Source organism: Triticum aestivum (assembly GCF_018294505.1). NCBI lineage: Eukaryota > Viridiplantae > Streptophyta > Magnoliopsida > Poales > Poaceae > Triticum > Triticum aestivum. The sequence continues at coordinate 1,288 of NW_025240015.1, forward strand.
ACCTGCCTGTCATAATCGCCTGCTCTATTGACACCTACCTTTGGAGCCGCTCGTGCTGGCACGGCGCTTGTGCATGGGTCCATCCCTGCAACGTCGACAAATCTGAGTGATCGAGCTCTGGCCCGCGGCAGCCTCGCAAGCGTCACCTCACCAGGCCCTCAGTGCCCTCACCACTCTTCGAGCAACCAATGGCCGGCCGCCAATCATAATGGCAACACGTGCTTTTCTCGTGTTGGTTTACAGGGGCTTCCTGAGGCCTAAAACGGGATGCATTGTGAGCTCTCTTTCTCTCTTGCCCGCGTGATCTGCTCGCATGTTAAAAGGGGGCTCCTGAGCATCGCGACTCAGGAGCTCTTACTGGCTCTCCAGCCCTCACCCCCTGGCCTTGTCCACGGCATCGCGACCTGGCACACGAGCGGTGGCTGAGCTCGCTCTTGGGCCGGGACGTGAGGACGTAGAGCACGAAGGAGAGTGCGGGGAAGAGAAAGGAAGCTCGCGAAGGCCTAACCAAGCTACATCCCAACTGCAGATGCGCAAGTCCGGCGCCTCGCTAACGAACAACTCCATGCTCTCGAGATAAGTCTCCACTGGAATAGCTAATTGTTGCGGCACAAAACCCCCACCTAATGCGGCTCTGTGACGGCAACGTTGCCTTCCTTTCTCACCTTTCGGCGGCTGGTTGAGCGCTAATGGGGACCTCCTGAGCATCACGCCTCAGGGGCTCTTACTGCACCTTGGTCCGCTCACCTCATCGCCTTGACCACGGCATCACGACCTAGCATACCAGCGACGGCTGAAGCCCGCCTGGGGACCGGGACCTACCAGTGTAGAGCACCAAGTCATGGCGAGGTTAGAAAGGGGGAACCAAGTCGGAACAGGACATGCATCCGCACCGCTTCATAATAAGGATAGTATCAACAAAAGACATTGCGGACCCTTTACAAGCCCCCATGGGGTGTTTTCTTAATTCCTCGCAGGGAATAAAAGGTGTGAATCCTAAGGAGCCATAACTACACGTGCCCACATGGCCGACGTCATCATGAACAGTGGACCACGGGAGGCCGACGCCAACCCCATCCAGATCAGCCGTGCTGGCAGCCTGATGCAGCCACCTTACTCCGGGCACGATGCGAGCTCAAGGGCACATAGCCGCCGTCGCTCGTCTCCGGAGTCGCGAAGAGCTCGGGAGAGTCATTGGACCCCAAGCATCGCCACAGCTGCCGGAAGAACCGTTGGGGAAGCGGGTGGCAGGCCTAGCCCTTGCCACGTCGATATCCTGGCTGCCTCCTCTGTGAAGCACTCCAGCCGACGGCCTTCTGCATCAAAGACCTTAAAGAGCATCAAGGAGGCGCCATCGTATTCGAAATGAATCAGAAGGGCACCCCCTGTTCGGCAGACCCGGGCGATCTCGCCCCAGCCTCGGGTCATGTAGACCTTGCCCGGAGCGAGGACTTCAACCTCCGCTTCGGTCGGCAGGGTACCGCAGTCGGCGTGCTGCAACCAAAGCTTAAGAGGCCCCCTCGGCGGCATCCCGAAGGCGAAGAAGGGGGGAAAGCGGATCCAGGAGCTCGGAGGCATCGCAGCATGGAGCACGAGCTCGCGAGAAGAGTCCATGGCGTGGACTCCAGGAGCAAGAACACACACCGCCATGGCTCGTCGGCCTTGCCAACAGCACGGGAGGCGTCGCTCGGCGTCTCCTTCTCTAGGGCCCTCGGCCCCGGCGTACAGAGGAAGCGGGAACCCAGGAGGTGGCCGCTCGTACCAAGGCCTCGACATCTTCGTCCCTGCAACTTCGACACGGCGGCCGTTTCTTCAGCGGGAGCGGGTTAGGCCCCTCCCGGGCGGCCTTTCCTTTCTCTTCGTATGAGAACCGGCAGATCGGTGCTATTGGCGGCAAGATAGAGGAGGAGCAAGGCAGAAGAAGCAAGCGGGGCAAGAAGAGATGGACAATGGGGGCTCACGCCTCCCCGTACTTATAATCCAGAGGAGGCCAACCGCCGCCCTCCATGATCACAGGTAATCATGACTCCTTTTGCATGCAGCAGGGACTCGTCAAATCGGGCAGTTGCTGGGGCAGCGTGGGGAAAGCGGAGACGCCCACGTCCAATCAACCGCCACACGGCGACCAAGGCCGCAGGCTGTTAGGACCCGCGGCGCTCCGCACTTGCCCTTTGGCTTCGCTGCTAAGCCAAGTCCAAGCACGCCTTGGGCCCGGGGGCTACTGTCGGCGTTCTGGGAACGGGGGTCCCTAGACTTGCCTGCCTGCCGCCTGCGATGTGGCTCGAGCAATGGCCCAGTACAGCCCGTCTTCATCAACCCAAGTTCAAGACCGTCGCGAGGGGCAAAGCCTCGCGGGGCGGACGATGCAAGGCTTCCTCGAGGGCGGTCTCACTAGGCATGCTCGCGAGGAGGCAGAGAGATCAAGGC
>NW_025240016.1:0-3714 GCF_018294505.1 Triticum aestivum
CCAACCAAGCCTTTCTCAGGAGTTATTGATGGCTCCACTACTCCAATAGGGCAGGTCTGCCTCCCTGTCATGTTCGGACAGTGCAAGAACTACCGCACCGAGTTCGTCAACTTCGAAGTTACCCACATTCGCGTGGCATACAATGCCATCCTCGGGTATCCAGCCCTGGCCAAGTTCATTGCGGTAACTCACCATGGTTACAATGTCCTCAAGATGTTGGGAAGCGGGGGAATCATCACAATCCCCTGTGAAGAGAAGGATGCGGTGTGCTCCCTCAAGTGCGCCTTTCAAGCTGCATCGATCGAGGACCCAGACAGCAGGAGCGAGAACCCTCCCGAAGCAGCTCCCAAGAAGAAGAAGAAGACATCACCCAGCTCAAGGCTTAAGGAGGTTGGCATCTCCGAGGTGTCGCATCAGGATCCACGCTCGTGCAAGGGGCGCCTCCCTCCATCGCATTGGAAGGCGCGCCCTGAGCCCCCCTCGGGTAGGGCTCAGGGGCTCTCTTATGGAGGGCCTCAGACTTTGCCAAGATCACGAGGGAGGCGCTCGGGCACCACTTGGAGGCGTGCTTCGCAGCACGTTTCCCTCAGGAAGGCATGGGGCAAGCATGGCCCATCCCTCAAGAGCTCATCACCAAGGACACTCAGGAGCTTCAAGAATCAAGAGTCATACGCAGCGATCGCCACCTACCTGGCGTAGCTCCCCATCCAGGCGAGGATGGTGGGCTGCGCGTCTGCATCGACTACCCAGGGCTTAGCCGAGTCGTGTCTCCGGAACGCCTCTGGCCTTCGCGTGTGGGACGCTGCGAGGGTCCGCCGCATAGCAACGTTCGCATGCCTTTCGGTCTGCCGAAAGCGGCTTCCACCCACTAGCGTCATCTGCGGAGCTTTCTGGCAGCTCAGGAGTCCAGGCACCACGCGGTCCAGGCGGAGATGGAGATGGTGCTCGAGGAACCACCTGGACCCCCAGAGCCTCCCGAGGTTCAGGGCTCCGGTGGCTCTTGAGGATCGGCCTCATCACCACGCGTCTTCAGCTACTTCAACACCCCCTCTACAATGGTACTAGGTGACATCTTTTGAGTTCATTTCAGCTAGGAGCGCTCTCAGGGTTGCATCATTCCCTGGTCGCGTGGGTTTGTCTCTGCGGCATGTATCCCTTTTGCTTATGTCTTTAGTTTACCTTGCTGGGGGCGCCCCTCGGGCTGCATCATCCCCAAGCCGCTCGGGCCTGACCCAGTGGCATGTATCCATCCTGCATTTAACTAAGACGATTTGCGTTTCATGCTTAACCTGCCTGTCATAATCGCCTGCTCTATTGACACCTACCTTTGGAGCCGCTCGTGCTGGCACGGCGCTTGTGCATGGGTCCATCCCTGCAACGTCGACAAATCTGAGTGATCGAGCTCTGGCCCGCGGCAGCCTCGCAAGCGTCACCTCACCAGGCCCTCAGTGCCCTCACCACTCTTCGAGCAACCAATGGCCGGCCGCCAATCATAATGGCAACACGTGCTTTTCTCGTGTTGGTTTACAGGGGCTTCCTGAGGCCTAAAACGGGATGCATTGTGAGCTCTCTTTCTCTCTTGCCCGCGTGATCTGCTCGCATGTTAAAAGGGGGCTCCTGAGCATCGCGACTCAGGAGCTCTTACTGGCTCTCCAGCCCTCACCCCCTGGCCTTGTCCACGGCATCGCGACCTGGCACACGAGCGGTGGCTGAGCTCGCTCTTGGGCCGGGACGTGAGGACGTAGAGCACGAAGGAGAGTGCGGGGAAGAGAAAGGAAGCTCGCGAAGGCCTAACCAAGCTACATCCCAACTGCAGATGCGCAAGTCCGGCGCCTCGCTAACGAACAACTCCATGCTCTCGAGATAAGTCTCCACTGGAATAGCTAATTGTTGCGGCACAAAACCCCCACCTAATGCGGCTCTGTGACGGCAACGTTGCCTTCCTTTCTCACCTTTCGGCGGCTGGTTGAGCGCTAATGGGGACCTCCTGAGCATCACGCCTCAGGGGCTCTTACTGCACCTTGGTCCGCTCACCTCATCGCCTTGACCACGGCATCACGACCTAGCATACCAGCGACGGCTGAAGCCCGCCTGGGGACCGGGACCTACCAGTGTAGAGCACCAAGTCATGGCGAGGTTAGAAAGGGGGAACCAAGTCGGAACAGGACATGCATCCGCACCGCTTCATAATAAGGATAGTATCAACAAAAGACATTGCGGACCCTTTACAAGCCCCCATGGGGTGTTTTCTTAATTCCTCGCAGGGAATAAAAGGTGTGAATCCTAAGGAGCCATAACTACACGTGCCCACATGGCCGACGTCATCATGAACAGTGGACCACGGGAGGCCGACGCCAACCCCATCCAGATCAGCCGTGCTGGCAGCCTGATGCAGCCACCTTACTCCGGGCACGATGCGAGCTCAAGGGCACATAGCCGCCGTCGCTCGTCTCCGGAGTCGCGAAGAGCTCGGGAGAGTCATTGGACCCCAAGCATCGCCACAGCTGCCGGAAGAACCGTTGGGGAAGCGGGTGGCAGGCCTAGCCCTTGCCACGTCGATATCCTGGCTGCCTCCTCTGTGAAGCACTCCAGCCGACGGCCTTCTGCATCAAAGACCTTAAAGAGCATCAAGGAGGCGCCATCGTATTCGAAATGAATCAGAAGGGCACCCCCTGTTCGGCAGACCCGGGCGATCTCGCCCCAGCCTCGGGTCATGTAGACCTTGCCCGGAGCGAGGACTTCAACCTCCGCTTCGGTCGGCAGGGTACCGCAGTCGGCGTGCTGCAACCAAAGCTTAAGAGGCCCCCTCGGCGGCATCCCGAAGGCGAAGAAGGGGGGAAAGCGGATCCAGGAGCTCGGAGGCATCGCAGCATGGAGCACGAGCTCGCGAGAAGAGTCCATGGCGTGGACTCCAGGAGCAAGAACACACACCGCCATGGCTCGTCGGCCTTGCCAACAGCACGGGAGGCGTCGCTCGGCGTCTCCTTCTCTAGGGCCCTCGGCCCCGGCGTACAGAGGAAGCGGGAACCCAGGAGGTGGCCGCTCGTACCAAGGCCTCGACATCTTCGTCCCTGCAACTTCGACACGGCGGCCGTTTCTTCAGCGGGAGCGGGTTAGGCCCCTCCCGGGCGGCCTTTCCTTTCTCTTCGTATGAGAACCGGCAGATCGGTGCTATTGGCGGCAAGATAGAGGAGGAGCAAGGCAGAAGAAGCAAGCGGGGCAAGAAGAGATGGACAATGGGGGCTCACGCCTCCCCGTACTTATAATCCAGAGGAGGCCAACCGCCGCCCTCCATGATCACAGGTAATCATGACTCCTTTTGCATGCAGCAGGGACTCGTCAAATCGGGCAGTTGCTGGGGCAGCGTGGGGAAAGCGGAGACGCCCACGTCCAATCAACCGCCACACGGCGACCAAGGCCGCAGGCTGTTAGGACCCGCGGCGCTCCGCACTTGCCCTTTGGCTTCGCTGCTAAGCCAAGTCCAAGCACGCCTTGGGCCCGGGGGCTACTGTCGGCGTTCTGGGAACGGGGGTCCCTAGACTTGCCTGCCTGCCGCCTGCGATGTGGCTCGAGCAATGGCCCAGTACAGCCCGTCTTCATCAACCCAAGTTCAAGACCGTCGCGAGGGGCAAAGCCTCGCGGGGCGGACGATGCAAGGCTTCCTCGAGGGCGGTCTCACTAGGCATGCTCGCGAGGAGGCAGAGAGATCAAGGC
>NW_025240017.1:0-1073 GCF_018294505.1 Triticum aestivum
CGTGGTTTTTGTCGATTCTGGGCCGTTTCATGGACTATTACTCACATTTTTGGGGTCCCAAAGCGATTTCCATGGATGTCGAACCCCAAGGTGCGCTTACGTATCGGTCATCAACAATCGCAGTTTCGGCCGATTCTGGCCCGTTTCTTGGACTATAACTCAGTTTTGGGCTCACGTAGTGATTTCCACGATCGACGAACACCGGTGTGTTTATGTGTCGGTCATCAACATTTGAAGTTTTGGCCGGTTTTGGCCCGCTTCATGGACTATTACTCACTGATTTCAGGTCCCTGAGCAATTTCCATGATTGACGAAACCCGAGGTGCGTTTATGTATCATTGATCAATAACCCTAGGTTTTACCGATTCAGGGCTCTTTCATGGACTATTACTCACCATTTTGCAGTCCCAAAGCGGTTTCGATGCTTGTCGAACCCCAAGATGTGCTTACGTGCTGGTCGTCAAGACTCGCAGATTGGGCCGATTCTGGCCCGTTTCCTGGACTATTACTCAGTTTTGGGGTCCCGAAGTGATTTCCACGATTGATGAACACCGGGGTGCATTTACGTGTCGGTCATCAACACTCACAATTTTGGCCGATCCTGGTACGTTTTGTGCACTTTTACACACCGTTGTGGGGTCCCGGAGCGATTCCCATGATTGATGATCCCTTGGGTGCGTTTACGTGCCCGTCGTCAACCCTCACAGTTTTAGCCAATTCTGACCCGTTTCGTGAACTATTACTCACCATTTTGGGATCCCAAAGCGGTTTCCATAGTTATTGAACCCCAAGGTGCGCTTACATGTCGGTCATCAACAGTCACAGTTTTGGCCGATTCTGGCCCGTTTTGTCGACTATTACTCACTTTTTTGGGGTCCCACAGTGATTTCCATGATTAAGGAACCCCGGGGTGCGTTTACATGTCAGACATCAACACTCGCGGTTTTTGACGATTCTGGCCCGTTTCATGGACTATTACTCACCGTTTTGCGGTCACGAAGCGATTTCCATAGTTGTTGAACCCCAAGGTGCGCTTACGTGTTGGTCATCAACTCTCATAGTATTGGCCAATT
>NW_025240017.1:1083-3714 GCF_018294505.1 Triticum aestivum
GAACCCCGGGGTGCGTTTACGTGTCAGACATCAACACTCGCGGTTTTTGACGATTCTGGCCCGTTTCATGGACTATTACTCACCGTTTTGCGGTCACGAAGCGATTTCCATAGTTGTTGAACCCCAAGGTGCGCTTACGTGTTGGTCATCAACTCTCATAGTATTGGCCAATTCTGGCCCGTTTCGTGGACTATTACGGACTGTTTTGGGGTCCCGGAGTGATTTCCACGATTAACAAACCCCATGGTGCGTTTAAGTGTCGGTCATCAACACTCGTGGTTTTTGTCGATTCTGGGCCGTTTCATGGACTATTACTCACATTTTTGGGGTCCCAAAGCGATTTCCATGGATGTCGAACCCCAAGGTGCGCTTACGAATCGGTCATCAACAATCGCAGTTTCGGCCGATTCTGGCCCGTTTCTTGGACTATAACTCAGTTTTGGGCTCACGTAGTGATTTCCACGACCGACGAAGACCGGTGTGTTTATGTGTCGGTCATCAACATTTGAAGTTTTGGCCGGTTTTGGCCCGCTTCGTGGACTATTACTCACTGATTTCAGGTCCCTGAGCAATTTCCATGATTGACGAAACCCGGGGTGCGTTTATGTATCATTGATCAATAACCATAGGTTTTACCGATTCAGGGCTCTTTCTTGGACTATTGCTCACCGTTTTGCAGTCCCAAAGCGGTTTCGATGCTTGTCGAACCCCAAGATGTGCTTACGTGCTGGTCGTCAAGACTCGCAGATTGGGCCGATTCTGGCCCGTTTCCTGGACTATTACTCAGTTTTGGGGTCCCGAAGTGATTTCCACGATTGATGAACACCGGGATGCATTTACGTGTCGGTCATCAACACTCACAATTTTGGCCGATCCTGGTACGTTTTGTGCACTTTTACACACCGTTGTGGGGTCCCGGAGCGATTCCCATGATTGACGATCCCTTGGGTGCGTTTACGTGCCCGTCGTCAACCCTCACAGTTTTAGCCAATTCTGACCCGTTTCGTGAACTATTACTCACCATTTTGGGATCCCAAAGCGGTTTCCATAGTAATTGAACCCCAAGGTGCGCTTACATGTCGGTCATCAACAGTCACAGTTTTGGCCGATTCTGGCCCGTTCTGTCGACTATTACTCACTTTTTTGGGGTCCCATAGTGATTTCCATGATTAACGAACCCCGGGGTGCGTTTACGTGTCAGACATCAACACTCGCGGTTTTTGACGATTCTGGCCCGTTTCATGGACTATTACTCACCGTTTTGCGGTCACGAAGCGATTTCCATAGTTGTTGAACCCCAAGGTGCGCTTACGTGTTGGTCATCAACTCTCATAGTATTGGCCAATTCTGGCCCGTTGCGTGGACTATTACTGATGGTTTTGGGGTCCCGGAGTGATTTCCACGATTAACGAATTTAAGTGTCGGTCATCAACACACGTGGTTTTTGTCGATTCTGGGCCGTTTCATGGACTATTACTCACATTTTTGGGGTCCCAAAGCGATTTCCATGGATGTCGAACCCCAAGGTGCGCTTACGTATCGGTCATCAACAATCGCAGTTTCGGCCGATTCTGGCCCGTTTCTTGGACTATAACTCAGTTTTGGGCTCACGTAGTGATTTCCACGATCGACGAACACCGGTGTGTTTATGTGTCGGTCATCAACATTTGAAGTTTTGGCCGGTTTTGGCCCGCTTCATGGACTATTACTCACTGATTTCAGGTCCCTGAGCAATTTCCATGATTGACGAAACCCGAGGTGCGTTTATGTATCATTGATCAATAACCCTAGGTTTTACCGATTCAGGGCTCTTTCATGGACTATTACTCACCATTTTGCAGTCCCAAAGCGGTTTCGATGCTTGTCGAACCCCAAGATGTGCTTACGTGCTGGTCGTCAAGACTCGCAGATTGGGCCGATTCTGGCCCGTTTCCTGGACTATTACTCAGTTTTGGGGTCCCGAAGTGATTTCCACGATTGATGAACACCGGGGTGCATTTACGTGTCGGTCATGAACACTCACAATTTTGGCCGATCCTGGTACGTTTTGTGCACTTTTACACACCGTTGTGGGGTCCCGGAGCGATTCCCATGATTGACGATTCCTTGGGTGCGTTTACGTGCCCGTCGTCAACCCTCACAGTTTTAGCCAATTCTGACCCGTTTCGTGAACTATTACTCACCATTTTGGGATCCCAAAGCGGTTTCCATAGTTATTGAACCCCAAGGTGCGCTTACATGTCGGTCATCAACAGTCACAGTTTTGGCCGATTCTGGCCCGTTTTGTCGACTATTACTCACTTTTTTGGGGTCCCACAGTGATTTCCATGATTAACGAACCCCGGGGTGCGTTTACGTGTCAGACATCAACACTCGCGGTTTTTGACGATTCTGGCCCGTTTCATGGACTATTACTCACCGTTTTGCGGTCACGAAGCGATTTCCATAGTTGTTGAACCCCAAGGTGCGCTTACGTGTTGGTCATCAACTCTCATAGTATTGGCCAATTCTGGCCCGTTTCGTGGACTATTACGGACTGTTTTGGGGTCCCGGAGTGATTTCCACGATTAACAAACCCCATGGTGCGTTTATGTGTCGGTCATCAACACTCGTGGTTTTTGTCGATTCTGG
>NW_025240018.1:0-3714 GCF_018294505.1 Triticum aestivum
AAAAAAAAATTAATCACTAGTGGCGCACCTTTTGTCTGGTGCGCCATTAGTGTCTTCCACACTAATGGCGCATCGGCAAGTGGTGCGCCATTAGTATATAGTAGTGGTGCACTACTTCTCTGGTGCGCCATTAGTGTCCATCCCATCTATAGCCCTTTTCCTAGTAGTGAGTTGGGTCATAGTGGATACATTAACCAAGGTATCTCACTTTCTCCCAGTCAAAACCTCATACCGAGCAGATGAGCTTGCCCGACTGTATGCATCCAGGATTGTCAGTTTGCATGGAGTTCCCTGAACCATCACTACTGACCGAGGTTCACTATTCACCTCTGCTTTCTAGACCCGTCTCCATCAAGCCCTTGGGACGGAATTAAAATACATCACTACTTATCATATAACAATGGATTCCAGGCCAGTTTGAAGATGTCACCTTATGAAGCTTTGTATGGCCGTAAGTGCCGCACTCCATTAAATTGGTCTCAAACCGGAGACATCCGTATTTTCGGAACAGATCTCATGTTGGAGGCCAAAAAGCAAGTCAAAGAGATCTGAGAAAGATTACAGCTGGCCAAATCACGACAGAAAAGTTATTATGATGCAAAGCACCGACAGATCAGTTTTGAACCGGAAGAACATGTATACCTACGAGTCACACCCATGAAGGGAGTAAGAAGGTTCCAAACCCGTGGAAAATTGGCACCCAGGTTTATTGGCCCATTTCCAGTCATGACACGAGTAGGTGTTGTGGCATATCAGTTGGAGTTGCCTCCGGAACTGTCCGACGTGCACAACGTGTTCCACGTTTCACAACTACGATGGTGCATCTCACCACCCGAGAAAAGACCGATTTGGCAGAGATAGAGCTGGCAAAGGATTTGACCTACGAAGAGAGGCCAGTGAAAATTTTGGATCAGATGGAAAGAGTCACTCGCAGTAAGTCACGGAGACTTTACAAGGTTCAATGGATGCATCATACCGAATCAGAATCAACCTGGGAATCAGAAGAATTTCTAAGGGCATGTTATCCAGAATGGTTTTCCCAAGCAACCGAATCTCGAGGACGAGATTCATTCTAAGTGGGGGAGGTTTGTCACAGCCTGGTTTTTGCCCTCTTTTCTTTGCCTGATTTTCATTTGAGTTGGTTTGAGTTTGGAGTTTTGAATCATTCAATTTGGACTTGATCACTTGGGTATCCCTTGATTTTCACCCAAGTGCCTCCTCTCCTCTTCCTATCCCAACTATTCTTTGGACCCTAGGGCACATTTCTGAACAAAAATATTTCACCACTTTTTGGAGTATTTTTGCTACAGAAAATATTATCACTTCTGGGCTGAAATGGTAGTTTCTACAACAACTACCTTTTTACTAGCTCCAATGCATCTGGATTTCCCTGTGCTTATTCACCTTAGTAAGAGTCAGTAAAACCCCAAAGATTAGCCCTTGAATCACTGTGGTTTGACCACAGTAACTGTTCAAAGTTTCTGTCCAGTAACTAAACATTTCACCATTTCACTTCTACTGCACCTGGAAACCAACCGAGTCATGGTAACACCTAAAGTTACAAAGGACTACACGCCAGACATCATGGTTAGTGCATATGCGGCCTGATGTCATGGTCCACGTGGTGACGACGTTCGTCCGAGGGTGCTGGCATGCCAAATGTGCGCTCTGCGCGTTGCCGGCGCCTCTGTGGCGCGCGTGCCCGCTGCTCGGCCAGCCTGGGCGTGTCCCCCCACGCCACCATCCTCGTCTCCACCCCCTTAACTCCTCCCTGCCGCTCGCCGACGCCGGAGCTCGCCGCAGCGAGCACGGGCACGATCCGGCCAACAGCATAGTGCACGCGCACTGTGTTCGTCCCCTTCCTCATGGCTCTTGTGGTCGTCCGCGTCCGTGCACAGCTCCCACGTGAACCCTGTCACCTTCTCCCCCTCTCTCTAGCACCATTCGTCGCCGGGCGCCGGCGACAGCTGTCCTCCGGTGGAGCCCGAGCCCTCCTCGCCGCCCTGCCTATAAATATCCCCATCCGCAGCCTCCTGGAGCACCGCACCTCACCACACCTCCCTCCCATAGCTACTAGAAACCGCAGCCCAGCCGGGCAGGCCACGGGCTGCCGTCCCCGAGCCGAGCTCGCCGACGATCCCCCATGGACCGACCCCGCAGCTCCAGCCACTCCCAAGCTGAGGCGACCCCACCAGGGCCTCCGCCTCACCTCCGTGAAGCCAACGAACCAAGCCCGAGCCCCTGGAGCCGCCCCTAGCCGCCGTCTTCCTCATCTCCGGCGACCATCGTGTTCTGCCTCTGCTTGCAAGGAAGAAACCGACGCCGTCTGGTCACCATTCGCCACGCCACGGGTACGGGCAGGTGCGCAAGAACCTCCTCAGTTGATCACTCCCTCTCATCTTCCCCCAAGAGGCCTCAACACCGGCGAACGCTCCGGCGAACCGCCGTCCGTCTCTATTTTCTTTCCCCCCCTCCAGCCTGACTAGCAGGGCCCGCTAGTCAGACACTCATAACGCGCACGAAGCGGTATGAGTGGTGGCGCCCCAGGGAAATACGCCATCGACGTCACCCCCTCTCTGTTTTTCTTTTTTTTCAAATTTATTCAAATTCCAGGAGCATTCAAATAGCCATAACTTTTATTCTACAAGTCCAAAAGCAGTGATTCTTTTTGCATTGTGTTCTTTGTCTAAAAATCTAACAGCTCCCAAAAGATGGTATTTTTCCTTGCTGTATAGATTTTCTGACAATTTTCAGAAGGTTTCTTGATATTTTCTTTTGTGGTTTTTGAATGTTTTCAGAGGAACCAGCTTGCTTTGAGGATCACCAGGAGCCTAGTGACCCTCACCAGTACTAAGGCAGGACACATTAACATTTTCTTGGTGCCACTTCAATATTATTGATTTTCATACTTGAACTTATGAATATTGATGCATTTTAATTAGTTATATAATAAATATATTCTGTTATATGCTTGTTATGTTAAAATGCTTGAACTTCAATAGGTTTGAAGTAAATATTGTTGGTAAGATGATGAGAACTTAGTTGTTAGAGTTAAAAAAGTATGGTTATAGAATTGATGAGAAATTTGAATATTATTTTTGCATGAGGTAAAATGATGATAATTGCTAGAAATGGTTCTGGTATAAGTGAAGAAAGGTTTTTACCAGTATAGTAGCATGATTTTATGTTGGCTTTGTAGGAGCGTAGTTGGTGTGGTTTTGCACGGTTATGTGATGCATATGTTAAGTGATGCATGTTATGGCAGTATGACACCGGTTATTTTCTTCTCACATTAAAAGTTAAACCTGATTAGTATTCAACTTGAACATGTTGTTGACTGGGTCATGGTGCCGCTGAAACGAGTCTTTCCCAGTGCAACCACATTTGGTGGTATGGGACGGCCTTAATGCGTTTCATTGTCGTGCCTCTGGTCGGTACCTCAAATTAGGGAAGGTTATGGGCGTGCTGTACCCTGGCCCGGTAGGCAAGCATAACCTTGTGAGCCCGTTGTTAAGTTAAGTTTGGTACCGGATCCCAGTGTGGATCGTGGCCACGATGGTGGTCGAGGTGTCTGGAGGTAGACACGGGGCCACCCATAGCCCAGTGGGGTCTGAGTCAGAGGGGTCGGGACAGTGTCATGACAGTGAAATGGTTTTGTCGAAACGCTGTTGGTCCACTCGGATGGGAGAGTGAGGCCATGGGTTCCATAGTGTG
>NW_025240019.1:0-3714 GCF_018294505.1 Triticum aestivum
GGGGTTCAAAATTTACTTGATTCTTTGTTTCTTCTCTTTGATATCCTCGAGCAGAACATGGACATCAGCAAGAATGTTGATAGCATAAACAGGCTAAAATAGGTTTTTAGCTCCTGCTTTCCGAAGTCAATACTCTTCAGAAAATTATGACATTCCTAGTACAAATGGAGGTGCTCACAAAGACTTGCATGATCATGCAACTGTTACTTGCACTTTTTCCCTCTTATTATTCTTCATGTATCGTGCAAATGAAAAGCAGAAGTACCTTTTTATATCAGTATTATCGCTCTGCTTGAGAAGTACTAGTACCGATGATAACACAAAGAGCTCCAAGAAGAGTAGATGATTTGGGAAAACAGCAGATTTCAGCAACTAATTTGGTCCTTGAGAAAAAATTGTGATTGACACGTCTTAGAAATAGGTTCACATTTAACGTCAAAATTGACTTATCATGAGGACCTGACATGCTCAAGACCCAGCTGCCTCCTGATCAGCTCCACCTCTAGGTTCTCCTCCATCAAATCTTTCTCATCAAAAGGAAGCTTTAGATTTAGAGCCTGGGAAACAACATTTCTTGCTTCATCTTTCTTGAACCTGATCAGTTGTTGCATTCATCTGTTTTCCAACAAATCGAACACACAAACTTGAGCATTAAGAATACTAATATAAACACTAGAGCTAATCAAGTCTAGATAAGGCACATAATAAGATCAGATGATGCCCAACAAACTTCATATGGATCTTTAACTCACCAGAATATAGATGAGTATCATAGACTTGATTGATTGTTTTCTGAAATCACAAACTGCATGGTATATAAAGAAAAAGAGACAGTAAATAATATGCATAGGATACTAGAAATACAATTGGCAAAACAATACAGCTGAAAAATTATTTTCCATGGAAAACAAATAATTATTTTCATGCAATTACTTTGGTACTGACACAAATAATTAGAATGGATACCTGGGTTTGGTTGATAAATGATTCGCAGAATTAAGTGATACAACACTTCAGAAAATGGAACAAATACTAAAAAGGTTGAAGGTCATATCATCTACATACACCAATGGTTGTTGGGCTTTTCATGTGTACTAGTTGTGTCACTGACATTGGCAAATTATTCAAACATCAACCTGCTTCATAACTAACATAATTTGATGATTCTAATTTCCATTTCAGTGATGCTTGTCAGTAAGGTAAATATGCAGGAAATTCAAAGCAGAGCCAGAACATCATGTTGCACGACCAATCTCCATCACGAATGCTTTCCTGGGTCTCTTGCTGCATAAGGGCTCATCTAATTAGGTGCTCATGTCTGCTAGGAAATTAGAATTAGTAGTACCACTCACGTACCTGTAAGTGAAACCATAAATCGAGCAGGGCATAGTCTGGGCTGCCATCAAAGGCGGCTAGGTTTATAGCAAGGGTTTCAATAGAGTGACACAACCTTCCAAAGATGAGGCGTCCGATGTTGCCGAGGTAACGAACGCTGTCAAGCTGGCGGCAGAGTGCTCGGCAGTGGAATGGGTGGTCGCCCTGGGCTAGATGGAGGTGGGGGCGTGGTGGCTGGTGGATGACTGGATGTGGAGGCGGCGGCGTAGTGGCTGGTGGATGTGGAGGCGGCGGTGTGCTCGCAGGAGATAGTTGCGTGGGGATTTTGTGCGTTGCTTTGGCAATTGATGGGACTAGGCCTATCCTGATACTATTAGTTTTATTACATTTTCTTCTAATGATTATGTCTTGTTGGATCTATGGGACTAATCTTTGTCGTTTGATCTGAACCGTCGGCTCAATTCATACGCCTCATAAACCAACTACGAGAAACTACTTCAGCCTTAAACTAATCATTCTTTCTTTAACTCCACCCATGTTAATCAAATAACGTAACGTTGGACCCCTTTCGTCACGCCTCCCCACAACCGCATCCTACACGAAATGACATGCCCCTTTCCTACACTCTCAATTCTGGCCGTCCCCTTTAACACCTACTCCCTCCATTTCAAAATATAAGACGTTTTAGCTTTGTGAAGCAAATGTATCTAGATATCTTTAGTGTATAGTTCAGAGTGAACCTAAACATCAAAAGAGTCTAGATACACTCACTTCACAAAGCTAAAGCATCTTATATTTTGAAACGGAACGAGTACTTGTCATTAACTTGTACTACCTGGAGAACACCACGTTAGGTCAAATCCCCGGCGTCCTAGGTCTCTTCTTTGCGCTGATGCTCTTCTGGCCAAAGAAAGTAGTGGAAGAAAGGGGCAACACCTCCTTGAATAACCTTGAGGTTGCTAGCTACCGTCGAGCTTACTGGTGGTGCGGTGAAGGTTCTCCTGGCTGGCCATGGAGGCAAGGAGGAGAGGCGACATGGATTGATGCGACGTGATGATTTGGATTTTCTGTATTTGACAAAAGGCCATCAAGTGCTAGTGCCTGAGATGTTCCTATGTGTCTAATAGATGATCCATTATGCATTATGTATGTATATCATAAGTATTTCTATTGTGTAGGGATGATAACAGCGTAGAAAGGATGAAACAAAAATGTAAAGGATGAAACAAAAATGTAATTTTTGGGATCGGGAATTTATATGTGGAAACGGGAATGTAAACTAAAAGACATTCTGCAAGCTCATGAACCTTTTTTCATAGAAATCATTAGGCTTGGTGCATGGGTTATTGGGCAAACCAGAAATGTTGACATATTTAAGAATATAAGAGACCAAGTCTTTTCACAGCAAGGGCTTTCTTCAAAGAGGATCTTAGATGGATAATATTTAGGATTAAACGGAATGCTTATGTAAATTTTTCCGATTGGACATGTAACTTTATTTGACTTTTTATGTTTTCTTTTCTTTTAGATTTGTACATACTTTTTTTGTACATGTGTAAACAAAAAAAATTACAGGGTTAACTTTCCATTTTCTACAAGATACATCATTTTCTGGAGAATACGTCATTTTCTGCAAAATAGCCAAACACATAATTTCTTCTGACAAATAGGTAACTTTCCATATTCTGCAAACCCAAGCTATTATCATTGGTGTAGCTCAGTTCGGCAACCATTGACCAAGCCCAGACCAATAGACGAAGGCCCATATCATTAAGACTAGTTATTGTGGGGAGTGACATAGACTAGTGTCATGCCTATGTTTCTAGTCTATGTTACCATCTTGATAGTGGGTAGTAACTAATGGCGAGTATCATGCAAAGTTCCATTTATTAGGTTGTATACTAATCTTGTTTTGGAGTTTGTGATGTTATATGGTAACATAGCTAGTTATCACAAGATTCTCTTCCTCATTCGTTGACATGCCATGTACTCAAGATATCTTGTTGGCATTGCATTGAGTTTTATGTTACTACCTACGTTACTACTTTTATGACTAGTCTAAGTTGATCCGCAAATTTGGCACACCTCGGTAATAGGAACGGCTTCTCATTTGAAGTATCTTGGATGCTCCAAGATGGCTTTTATGAGACGACACAAATTGAACGGGAGGCATTATAAAAGTTCAACTGTGAAAAGATACCGTCACTTCTTATTTTGAATTAAGGAGCATAGCTCCCAATTCCATTACTGGAATGAAACCAGAGATAAACAGGATTACAGACTTAGTTATTTCATCCACCACACTAGCAAGACACTATTGAACAGATCTTAAATTCCACCTCTTTCTAAACTACCTCTAACAAAATACTACTCCTTACC
>NW_025240020.1:0-3713 GCF_018294505.1 Triticum aestivum
GCTAAATCCACAAAGCAATCAAAGCAACGCCAATCCAGAAGCACGAAGCGCAAGAGGGCGAGGTGGACTCGGTCTTGCCGGGGCAACTTGCCCGACGCCAGCAGAGCGCGCCACCTTCGAGCCCGAGATTTCCAATGCCACCAACCACATTGGAACCAAGGCTCGGGAGGCACCTCTATGGTGGCATGCAGATCTTTGTGAAGATCATAAGCATACAAGATCAGATGAGGACCAGAAGACGACGATCCTCGGCAAAATCCTTGCCGAGGAAACCCACGAGACCTCCGGCAAGATCCTTGCCGAGGACGACCGCGATGCAACGGCAAGACCCTTGCCGGGGCCCCGGCAAGACCCTTGCCAAGGACATCCGCAGGGCCGCGGCCAGGACCGCACCCGCCAAGACTCCACCACCGTTCCCATGAAGCTGCCAGCCCAGCCAGTAAGGCAAGCACCTGCGTGGTGACGTGCGGCCTCTAGAACAATTCAGCAAACACCTACGTGGTGGCATGCACATCTTTACGAAGACCCCGCCACTGCACCAGTTCAGCAGCTTGCCAGCCTACATGGCCCTGCACGCCGTGCTGGCCCAGAAGCGTGTCGCAGCAAGGTGAAGTGGCAACAACAAGAAGGGCACGTCGGCAGCACATTAAATGCATTTGTCTGACGCCGCCAGAGGATAGACTCAGCCACCGTATGCACCTTCCACATCCTGTATGCCACTGTGGCATCCCCTTTTCCCTATAAAAGGAGGCCCTAGGCGTACTGGAGGGGGATTCGGATCTTTTGAGCAAGTCACGCACCATAGCTAGCTCAAGAACACTCAAATATACACCAAAGCAGCACTAGGGTATTACGCATCTTCGCGGTCCGAACCTGGGTAAATGATGTGTGTGCTGGCTCTTAGACCCGCTCTTTCCACAACCCCACGCCCGCCGACTGTAGTAGGGATTCCATTTATCCCATAGGTGTCGTTCCCACCAACATCTTTGGCGTGCCAGGTAGGGGGGCGCAGTTGCGAAAATCCGGTCTAGCAGCTGGTCTAGTAGTTCTTCATCGCCATGGCTCCCAAGAGGAAGACGATGACATCAACCGGTTCATCCGGAGCCGGACTGCCCGTACCGGTGCGGGCGAGTAGCGGGGTGGTCGCGGACAGAACCAGTGGCATGGCCCACGAACACCCACATCGCTCTGGCAGTCGAAGCCTCGCGAGCGGCATCGTTCATGCGCAAGATGACGGGCCGCATGCTGCCAAATCCAAAGGCGGAGCTGGGCCCCCCGCAGGCAGCGCGGGGCCCTCCGGGTGCGTCGCCGTGCCACCCACTGGTGGCGTGGTGACCTCCAAGACACCTACGCCGGCGCCCATGACGCACTCTTCCCAAGTTGTGCGCGATGAGCAGCGTCACCACGCTGGTGACCCTGGGCGCCGCCGTGGGAAGTGTCCTACGCATCCTTCGCGGGACGAAGAAGGCCAGCATGCACACCGAGGTGCTGGCGAAAATGGCGGACAACTGAAGGGCCGTGATAGAGCTCCTTCTAACGTGGTTAGAAGTCGGAGTGCATCACGTTCCATGCAGCTTTCGCCACCGCCCACGCCAGCAGAAGCTTTGGCACACGCGCAACTGCTCCTCGACTTTCCTCCTACTGCGGAGAAGCTCAACGAGTGGAGAGCCACCGTTCGAAGCCTCATCGGCATCACCAACAAAGGTGATCCGCGGCCAGCGGGGTCCGTAGGCCGACACTCTGTCGAGGCACCGCATGCTAGTGGAGGAAGGGCCGGAGGTGATGCTGCCACGGTGCACTCTCCTCTCCCACGCCAATTACTGCGGGTGTCGATCTGTCGTGATGACCCTTGTGATAACATTTCCATAGTGTCGTCCGGTCCATGGACCCACCGCAATCAGCGCCAAGTTCTTCGAGAGCGAGCCCTTGAAGATGCTCGAACCACCATCGAACGCCGGCATGATGCGTGCCACCAGTCAGATAGGCGGGCAGGGTACACTATGGACCACCCGACACTGGGAGGCTACGGTGGCCTACCCTATGAGGTGGGCTGCCCAACCTTTACCCGTGAGCTGCGGCAGTTCCAGTGGCTCTCCCACTGCACGTTCAAGCCCAACGTTGGCGTGAAGTACAATGGCAAGACTCACCCGTCAGAGTTCCTCAGCATCTACACCATTGTGATGCAAGCTGCTGGAGCCGGCGACAACAAGGTGCTTGCCAATTACTTCCCGTTGGCACTTAAGCCCAATGTCATGTCATGGTTGATGCACTTGCCGGCGGATTCCATTTCTTATTGGTCGGATCTGTGTCATGAGTTTGTTGGCGCCTTCACTGGAGGCCATCAAGCCCATGGCCAGGCGAGCGATCTCCACATCATCCCCCAAAAGGAAGGGGAAAACCTCCGCAGGTACATCTAGAGGTTCAGCCGGGTGCAGTACAACATCCCAGACGTTCACCCCACCGCCGTGAACAGCACATTCCATCAGAATGTGCGCAACCGCAAGATGCGCGAAGAGCTGGCGGTGAACAAGGTCAAAGATGTGGCCGAACTTTATGTTCTGGCCGATAGATGCGCTCGAGCTGAAGATGGGAGGAAGTACCCCGGCGAGGACGCTGGTGCAGAAACCGACTCCACAGACGATGGTACCACCGCCCCGACAAAGAAGGGTCGGTGCTGTAACAAAAAGCGCAAGGGCAAGGTTGTGCTTGCCTTTGAGGGATCTGACGACGCCGGCACTGCCAAGAAGGCCAAGGCAAGCGACCCTGGCAAGGAAGTTGCCGGGTGCGTCGCTTGCCGGGCCTTGGCGGCTGCCGACAAGTCAGGAAGCTCCGACAAGCAGTACTGCAAGATCCATCGCACTAAGGGCCATGACCTCCATAACTACCGACAAGTTGAGCTGCTTGCCGAGAAGCAAAAAGCTGAGTATGAGACGCAGGACAAGGAGAAGGGCCAGGATGGTGCCAAAGAATCCGGCAAGAAGCGTGGCAGCCAAGAAGACCAAGAAATCCGAAGCTGCACCACCAGAGACCAAGAAGCTTTCACCATAAGCTCCACCCTTGATAGCAAATAGAAAGGCGCGCTCGTCGCTTTCCCGTGGGCGAATGTTGATGTGTTTGCATGGCAACCATAAGCTGTCTGTCCTCATGCGTGACCCGTCAAGCAGAAGGTCAGGAAGCAAGCTTAGGAAAGGTAGGAGTTCATCACAGAAGAGATCAGGAAGTTGGAAGCGACAGGCTTGGTGAGAGGAGTGCGCCATCCGACGTGGTTGGCCAATCCGGTGGTGGTGCGCAAGGCAAATGGGAAGTGGTGGTTGTGTATTGATTACACAGATATCAATAAGGCCCGTCCAAAATACCCTTTCCCGTTGCCACGCATCGACCAGATTGTTGACTCCACGGCCGGGTGTTACCTATAGTAATTCCTTGACGCCTACTGTCACGCCCAATATGCGACCCTATCCAAAAGGAACTCGAAGGTCCCACCAAGGATAGACCCGCATATCGGAACACTTTTGCAAGGTGGATATCATTACGTCAACATTACATAATACATGGGGATACATACATAAAGCATACTGTGCCACATGAATACAACATCACAATACATGAGAGCATCATCCGACTACGGATGAAACACAAACAAAAGCTCAAACGACATCCACCCTACTAACCCAGGCTGCCGACCTGGAACCTATCCCCTGACCGAAGAAGCA
>NW_025240021.1:0-3713 GCF_018294505.1 Triticum aestivum
TGTAATGAACTCATTCTTTATTTATATTGGTGTTAAACCTAATGTATTCCAACTTCTCTATGGATTATAAACTATTTTACTAGCCATAGATTCATCAAAATAAGCAAACAACACACGAAAAACATAACAGTCTGTAGTAATCTGTAGCTAGCACAAGATCTGGAACCCCAAAAATTCTAAAATAAATTGCTGGATGTGAGGAATTTATCTATTAATCATCTTCAAAAATAATTAACTAAATAGAACTCTGCAAATAAAAATTACAGCAGTTCTCGTGAATGCTAAAGTTTCTGTTTTTTTACAGCATGATCAACAAGACTTTCCCCAAGTCTTCCCAACGGTTCTACTTGGCACAAACACTAATTAAAACATAAAAACTCAATCATAACAGAGGCTAGATAAATTATTTAATACTAAACAAGAGTAAAAAGCAAGGAACAAAAATAAAGTTGGGTTGCCTCCCAACAAGCGCTATCGTTTAACGCCCCTAGCTAGGCATGATGATTTCAATGATGCTCATGTAAAAGATCAGATCTGAAACATAAAGTGAGCATCATGAAGATTATGACTAGCACATTTAAGTCTAACCCACTTCCTATGCATAGGGATTTTGTGAGCAAACAACTTGTGGGAATAAGAATCAACTTGCATAGGAAGGTAAAACAAGCATAACTTCAAAACTTTAAGCACATAGAGAGGAAACTTGATATTATTGCAATTCCTACAAGTATATATTCCTCCCTCATAATAATTTTCAGTAGCATCATGAATGTATTCAACAATATAACCTGCACCTAAATCATTCTTTTCATGATCTACAAGCATAGAAATTTTACTACTCTCCACATAAGCAAAATTCTTCTCACGAATAATAGTGGGAGCAAACTCAACAAAATTAGTGGAAGTCATAGATAGGAGGCATGCTTATCATTATTCTTTAAAGCACATAGAGAGGAAATTAAGATCAAGATGACAAGTTTCATGGTTATCATTATTCTTTAAAGCATACGTGTCATCACAATAATCATCATAGATAGGAGGCATGATTTCATCATAGTAAATTTGCTCATCAAAGCTTGGGGGTCTAAAAATATCATCTTCATCAAACATAGCTTCCCCAAGCTTGTGGCTTTGCATATCATTAGCATCATGGATATTCAAGGAATTCATACTAACAACATTGCAATCATGCTCATCATTCAAATATTTAGTGCCAAACATTTTAATGCATTCTTCTTCTAACACTTTGGCACAATTTTCCTTCCCATCATACTCACGAAAGATATTAAAAAGATGAAGCGTATGAGGTAGACTCAATTCCATTTTTTATAGTTTTCTTTTATAAACTAAACTAGTGATAAAACAAGAAACTAAAAGACTCGATTGCAAGATCTAAAGATATACGTTCAAGAGCTAACCTCCCCGGCAACAGCACCAGAAAAGAGCTTGATGTCTACTACACAACCTTCTTCTTGTAGATGTTGTTGGGCCTCCAAGTGCAGAGGTTTGTAGGATAGTAGCAAATTTCCCTCAAGTGGATGACCTAAGGTTTATCAATCCGTAGGAGGCGTAGGGTGAAGATGGTGTATCTCAAGCAACCCTGCAACCAAATAACAAAGAGTCTCTTGTGTCCCCAACACACCCAATACAATGGTAAATTGTATAGGTGCACTAGTTCGGCAAAGAGATGGTGATACAAGTGCAATATGGATGGTAGATAAAGGTATCTGTAATCTGAAATTATAAAAACAGCAAGGTAACTAATGGTAAAAGTGAGCGTAAACGGTATTGCAATGCTAGGAAACAAGGCCTAGGGTTCATACTTTCACTAGTGCAAGTCCTCTCAACAATAATAACATAATTGGATCACATAACTATCCCTCAACATGCAACAAAGAGTCACTCCAAACTCCCTAATAGCGGAGAACGAACGAAGAGATTATGGTAGGGTACAAAACCACCTCAAAGTTATTCTTTCCAATCAATCCATTGGGCTATTCCTATAAGTGTCACAAACAGCCCTAGAGTTCGTACTAGAATAACACCTTAAGACACAATTCAACCAAAACCCTAATGTCACCTAGATGCTCCAATGTCACCTCAAGTATCCGTGGGTATGATTATATGATATGCATCACACAATCTCAGATTCATCTATTCAACCAACACAAAGGACCTCAAAGAGTGCCCCAAAGTTCCTACTAGAGAATCACGACGAAAACCTGTGCCAACCCCTATGCATAGGTTCATGGGCGGAACCCGCAAGTTGATCACCAAAACATACATCAAGTGAATCACGTGGTATCCCATTGCCACCACAGATACGCACGGCAAGACATACATCAAGTGTTCTCAAATCTTTAAAGACTCCATCTGATAAGATAACATCAAAATGGAAACTCAATCCATTACAAGAGAGTAGAGGGGGGATAAAATATCATAAGATCCGACTATAATAGCAAAGCTCGCGATACATCAAGATCGTACCACCTCAAGAACACAAGAGAGAGAGATTAAACACATAGCTACTGGTACATACCCTCAGCCCCGAGGGAGAACTACTCCCTCCTCGTCATGGAGAGCACCGGGATGATGAAGATGGCCACAAGAGAGAGATTGCCCCCTCCGGCAGGGAGCCGGAACGGGTCTAGATTGGTTTTCGGTGGCTACGGAGGCTTCTGGCGGCGGAACTCCTGATCTATCGTCTGTTCTGAAAGTTTTAGGGTATGTAAGTATATATGGGTGCAGGAAGTACGTCAGTGGAGCTTCGGGGGCTCCACGAGGCAGGGGGGCGCGCCCTAGGGGGGCACCCTCGTGAGCACCTCCCTTGTCTCCTGACGTGGGGTCCAAGTCCATCCGGTAGCTTTCCTTCCAAAAATAACTTCTCCAGTTGATTTCGTTCCGTTTCAACTCCGTTTGAGATTCCTTTTCTTCGAAACACTGAAATAGGCAAAAAACAACAATTTTGGGTTGGGCCTCCGGTTAATAGGTTAGTCCCAAAAATAATATAAAAGTGGATAATAAAGCCCAATATTGCCCAAAACAGAAGATAATATAGCATGGAGCAATCAAAAAATATAGATACGTTGGAGACGTATCACCAGCCAGAGGGTTTGACCTGAGGCCGGGGCTCCTCCAGAGGTGATACTGTCCTTGATAACAAGGCGAGCGATTAACCCTGTCTTCATCGACACAAAGGAACTCTCAATGAAAGCACCAATGTCGGTGTCAAAATGATGAGGACATCAATACAATTGTTACACCCACAGCCCCTGCTGCTATACATACTGGACCAATTACTAGAGCTCGTGCACGCCAACTAAATTACCAGGTACTTTCGTTTCTTGGTAATGATTTTAATGTTCATGAGAATATGATGCTGCCTAAATTGGATACATTTGTTTTGCTTACAAATGAAGGGCCTAGCTTGGAGAAGGATGAACATTGGAGCAAGAACAAGCATGGAGATGATGGCATGCTCAAGGGGAACAAGAACGGAGTTACAAGTGATGATTTCAGGACTTTGAAGCCACCATAATGGGTGCATGAAGCCTTGGACGAAATATACAAGATGCCACTTCATAAATTTCGTCCCGAGGCTATTTTAGGTGCTGCGTCACCTTATTATTGGGCCAGGCCCATGTAATTTCGAAATACATAAGTATAGGCTATTTTTAGAGTCCGTATGTGTGGGGAAACAAGAGATAGGGTTG
>NW_025240022.1:0-3713 GCF_018294505.1 Triticum aestivum
TGTAATGAACTCATTCTTTATTTATATTGGTGTTAAACCTAATGTATTCCAACTTCTCTATGGATTATAAACTATTTTACTAGCCATAGATTCATCAAAATAAGCAAACAACACACGAAAAACATAACAGTCTGTAGTAATCTGTAGCTAGCACAAGATCTGGAACCCCAAAAATTCTAAAATAAATTGCTGGATGTGAGGAATTTATCTATTAATCATCTTCAAAAATAATTAACTAAATAGAACTCTGCAAATAAAAATTACAGCAGTTCTCGTGAATGCTAAAGTTTCTGTTTTTTTACAGCATGATCAACAAGACTTTCCCCAAGTCTTCCCAACGGTTCTACTTGGCACAAACACTAATTAAAACATAAAAACTCAATCATAACAGAGGCTAGATAAATTATTTAATACTAAACAAGAGTAAAAAGCAAGGAACAAAAATAAAGTTGGGTTGCCTCCCAACAAGCGCTATCGTTTAACGCCCCTAGCTAGGCATGATGATTTCAATGATGCTCATGTAAAAGATCAGATCTGAAACATAAAGTGAGCATCATGAAGATTATGACTAGCACATTTAAGTCTAACCCACTTCCTATGCATAGGGATTTTGTGAGCAAACAACTTGTGGGAATAAGAATCAACTTGCATAGGAAGGTAAAACAAGCATAACTTCAAAACTTTAAGCACATAGAGAGGAAACTTGATATTATTGCAATTCCTACAAGTATATATTCCTCCCTCATAATAATTTTCAGTAGCATCATGAATGTATTCAACAATATAACCTGCACCTAAATCATTCTTTTCATGATCTACAAGCATAGAAATTTTACTACTCTCCACATAAGCAAAATTCTTCTCACGAATAATAGTGGGAGCAAACTCAACAAAATTAGTGGAAGTCATAGATAGGAGGCATGCTTATCATTATTCTTTAAAGCACATAGAGAGGAAATTAAGATCAAGATGACAAGTTTCATGGTTATCATTATTCTTTAAAGCATACGTGTCATCACAATAATCATCATAGATAGGAGGCATGATTTCATCATAGTAAATTTGCTCATCAAAGCTTGGGGGTCTAAAAATATCATCTTCATCAAACATAGCTTCCCCAAGCTTGTGGCTTTGCATATCATTAGCATCATGGATATTCAAGGAATTCATACTAACAACATTGCAATCATGCTCATCATTCAAATATTTAGTGCCAAACATTTTAATGCATTCTTCTTCTAACACTTTGGCACAATTTTCCTTCCCATCATACTCACGAAAGATATTAAAAAGATGAAGCGTATGAGGTAGACTCAATTCCATTTTTTATAGTTTTCTTTTATAAACTAAACTAGTGATAAAACAAGAAACTAAAAGACTCGATTGCAAGATCTAAAGATATACGTTCAAGAGCTAACCTCCCCGGCAACAGCACCAGAAAAGAGCTTGATGTCTACTACACAACCTTCTTCTTGTAGATGTTGTTGGGCCTCCAAGTGCAGAGGTTTGTAGGATAGTAGCAAATTTCCCTCAAGTGGATGACCTAAGGTTTATCAATCCGTAGGAGGCGTAGGGTGAAGATGGTGTATCTCAAGCAACCCTGCAACCAAATAACAAAGAGTCTCTTGTGTCCCCAACACACCCAATACAATGGTAAATTGTATAGGTGCACTAGTTCGGCAAAGAGATGGTGATACAAGTGCAATATGGATGGTAGATAAAGGTATCTGTAATCTGAAATTATAAAAACAGCAAGGTAACTAATGGTAAAAGTGAGCGTAAACGGTATTGCAATGCTAGGAAACAAGGCCTAGGGTTCATACTTTCACTAGTGCAAGTCCTCTCAACAATAATAACATAATTGGATCACATAACTATCCCTCAACATGCAACAAAGAGTCACTCCAAACTCCCTAATAGCGGAGAACGAACGAAGAGATTATGGTAGGGTACAAAACCACCTCAA
Organism: Triticum aestivum; assembly: GCF_018294505.1. Taxonomy (NCBI): domain Eukaryota; kingdom Viridiplantae; phylum Streptophyta; class Magnoliopsida; order Poales; family Poaceae; genus Triticum; species Triticum aestivum. Next base: position 1,967 of record NW_025240022.1, read on the forward strand.
AGTTATTCTTTCCAATCAATCCATTGGGCTATTCCTATAAGTGTCACAAACAGCCCTAGAGTTCGTACTAGAATAACACCTTAAGACACAATTCAACCAAAACCCTAATGTCACCTAGATGCTCCAATGTCACCTCAAGTATCCGTGGGTATGATTATATGATATGCATCACACAATCTCAGATTCATCTATTCAACCAACACAAAGGACCTCAAAGAGTGCCCCAAAGTTCCTACTAGAGAATCACGACGAAAACCTGTGCCAACCCCTATGCATAGGTTCATGGGCGGAACCCGCAAGTTGATCACCAAAACATACATCAAGTGAATCACGTGGTATCCCATTGCCACCACAGATACGCACGGCAAGACATACATCAAGTGTTCTCAAATCTTTAAAGACTCCATCTGATAAGATAACATCAAAATGGAAACTCAATCCATTACAAGAGAGTAGAGGGGGGATAAAATATCATAAGATCCGACTATAATAGCAAAGCTCGCGATACATCAAGATCGTACCACCTCAAGAACACAAGAGAGAGAGATTAAACACATAGCTACTGGTACATACCCTCAGCCCCGAGGGAGAACTACTCCCTCCTCGTCATGGAGAGCACCGGGATGATGAAGATGGCCACAAGAGAGAGATTGCCCCCTCCGGCAGGGAGCCGGAACGGGTCTAGATTGGTTTTCGGTGGCTACGGAGGCTTCTGGCGGCGGAACTCCTGATCTATCGTCTGTTCTGAAAGTTTTAGGGTATGTAAGTATATATGGGTGCAGGAAGTACGTCAGTGGAGCTTCGGGGGCCCCACGAGGCAGGGGGGCGCGCCCTAGGGGGGCACCCTCGTGAGCACCTCCCTTGTCTCCTGACGTGGGGTCCAAGTCCATCCGGTAGCTTTCCTTCCAAAAATAACTTCTCCAGTTGATTTCGTTCCGTTTCAACTCCGTTTGAGATTCCTTTTCTTCGAAACACTGAAATAGGCAAAAAACAACAATTTTGGGTTGGGCCTCCGGTTAATAGGTTAGTCCCAAAAATAATATAAAAGTGGATAATAAAGCCCAATATTGCCCAAAACAGAAGATAATATAGCATGGAGCAATCAAAAAATATAGATATGTTGGAGACGTATCACCAGCCAGAGGGTTTGACCTGAGGCCGGGGCTCCTCCAGAGGTGATACTGTCCTTGATAACAAGGCGAGCGATCAACCCTGTCTTCATCGACACAAAGGAACTCTCAATGAAAGCACCAATGTCGGTGTCAAAATGATGAGGACATCAATACAATTGTTACACCCACAGCCCCTGCTGCTATACATACTGGACCAATTACTAGAGCTCGTGCACGCCAACTAAATTACCAGGTACTTTCGTTTCTTGGTAATGATTTTAATGTTCATGAGAATATGATGCTGCCTAAATTGGATACATTTGTTTTGCTTACAAATGAAGGGCCTAGCTTGGAGAAGGATGAACATTGGAGCAAGAACAAGCATGGAGATGATGGCATGCTCAAGGGGAACAAGAACGGAGTTACAAGTGATGATTTCAGGACTTTGAAGCCACCATAATGGGTGCATGAAGCCTTGGACGAAATATACAAGATGCCACTTCATAAATTTCGTCCCGAGGCTATTTTAGGTGCTGCGTCACCTTATTATTGGGCCAGGCCCATGTAATTTCGAAATACATAAGTATAGGCTATTTTTAGAGTCCGTATGTGTGGGGAAACAAGAGATAGGGTTG
>NW_025240023.1:0-3712 GCF_018294505.1 Triticum aestivum
AGTGATGGTTCTCCATAGTCACTGCCACCAAGCTATTAGAGCTTCGTGATGAACTATAACATATCAGGGATAGATATGATGATCCTTGAGCTATTCGCGATGTTTGACACCGCGAAAGTAGAAATCAAATAGGAGCATCAATTGTTGATGGTTAGTAAAACCACTAGTTTCAAGAAGGGCAAGGGCAAAAGGGATACTTCATGAAACAGCAAATCATTTGCTGCTCTAGTGAAGAATCCCAAGGTTGAACCCAAACCCGAGACTAAGTGCTTCTGTAATGAAGGGGAACGGTCACTGAAGCAGAACTACCCTAGATACTTGGTAGATGAGAAGGTAGGCAAGGTCAACAGAAGTATATTGGATATACATTATATGAATGTGTACTTTACTAGTACTCCTAGCAGCACCAGGGTATTAGATACCGGTTCGGTTGCTAAGTGTTAGTAACTCGAAATAAAAGCTGCGGAATAAACGGAGACTAGCTAAAGGTGAGATGACGATATGTGTTGGAAGTGTTTCCAAGGTTGATGTGATCAAGCATCGCATGCTCCCTCTACCATCAAGATTGGTGTTTGCGTTGAGCATAAACATGATTGGATTATGTTTATCGCAATACGGTTATTCATTTAAGGAGAATAATGGTTACTCTGTTTATTTGAATAATACCTTCAATGGTCTTGCACCTAACATGAATCTCGATCGCAGTGATACACATGTTCGTGCCAAAAGATATAAAATAGTAATGATAGTACCACATACTTGTGGCATTGCCATTTGAGTCATATTGGTATAGAACGCATGAAGAAGCTCCATGTAGATGGATCTTTGGACTCACTCGTTTTTGAAAAGATTGAGACATGCGAACCATGTCTATTGGTATATATGCATGAAGAAACTCCATGCAGATGGATCGTTTGGACTCACTTGATTTTGAATCACTTGAGACATGCAAATCATACCACATGGGCAAGATGACTGAAAGGCCTCGTTTTCAGTAAGATGGAACAAGAGAGCAACTTGTTGGAAGTAATACATTTGATGTGTGCAGTCCAATGAGTGCTGAGGCACGCAGTGGATATCGATATGTTCTTACTTCACAGATGATTTGAGTAGATGCGGAGAATATTTACTTGATGAAACACAAGTCTGAATTATTGAAAGGTTCAAGTAATTTCAGAGTGAAGTTGAAGATCGTCGTGACAAGAGGATAAAATGTCTATGATATGATCATAGAGATATCTGAGTTACGAGTTTGGCACACAATTAAGACATTGTGGAAAGTGTTTCACAATTAATACCGCCTGGAACACCACAATGTGATGGTGTGTCCGAACATCATAACTGCACCCTATTGGATATGGTGCATACCATGATGTCTCTTTACCACTATCGTTTATGGGTTAGGCATTAGAGACAACCGCATTCACTTTAAATAGGGCACCACACAATTCCGTTGAGACGACACCGTTTAGAGAAACCTAAGTTGTCGTTTCTTAAAAGTTTGGGGCTGTGATGCTTATGTGAAAAAGTTTTAGGCTGATAAGCTCGAACCCAAAGCGGATAAATGCATCTTCATAGAATACCCAAAACAGTTGGGTATACCTCCTGTTTCAGATCTGGAAGTAAACAGGTCCTTTCTCGAGAAAAGTTTCTCTCGAAAGAATTGAGTGGGAGGATGGTGGAGACTTGATGAGGTTATTGAACCATAACTTCAACTAGTGTGTAGCAGGGCACAGGCAGTTGTTCCTGTGGCACCTACACCAATTGAAGTGGAAGCTTATGATAGTGATCATGAAACTTCGGATCAAGTCACTACCAAACCTCGTAGGTCGATAAGGATGCGTACTACTTCAGAGTGGTACGTAATCCTGTCTTGGAAGTCATGTTGCTAGACAACAATGAACCTACGAGCTATGGAGAAGCGATAGTGGGCCCGGATTCCGACGAATGGCTCGAGGCCATGAAATCCGAGAGAGGATCCATGTATAAAAGCAAAGTATAGACTTTGGAAGAAATACTTGATGGTCGTAAGGCTGTTGGGTGCAGATGGATTTTAAAAGGAAGACAGACAATGATGGTAAGTGTCACCATTAAGAAAGCTCGGCTTGTCGTTAAGATGTTTTCCGACAAGTTCAAGGAGTTGACTACGATGAGACTTTCTCACTCGTAGCGATGCTAAGAGTCTGTTGGAATTATATTAGCAGTTACTGCATTATTTATGAAATCTTGCAGATAGGATATCAAAACATTGTTTCCTCGACGATTTTCTTGAGGAAAGGTTGTATGTGATACAACCAGAAGGTTTTGTCAATCCTGAAAGATGCTAACAAGTATGCAAAGCTCCAGCAATCCTTCTAAGGACTGGAGTAAGCATCTCGGAGTTGGAATGTACGCTTTGATGAGATGATCAAAGATTTTGGGTTTATACAAAGTTTATGAGAAACTTGTATTTCCAAAGAAGTGAGTGGGAGCACTATAGAATTTCTGATGAGTATATGTTGTTGACACATTGTTGATCAGAGATGATGTAGAATTTCTGGAAAGCATACAGGGTTATTTGAAAAGTGTTTTTCAATGGAAAACCTCGATTAAGCTACTTGAACATTGAGCATCAAGATCTATAAGGATAGATCAAAAACGCTTAATAGTACTTTCAAATGAATACATACCGTGACAAGTTTTTGAAGGAGTTCAAAATAGATCAGCAAAGAAGGAGTTCTTGGCTGTGTTACAAGGTGTGAGTATTGAGTAAGACTCAAGACCTGACCACAACAGAAGAGAGAGAAAGGACGAAGGTCGTCCCCTATGCTTTAGACGTAGGCTCTACACATGCTATGATGTGTACCGCACATGAAGTGTGCCTTGCCATGAGTTAGTCAAGGGGTACAATAGTGATCCGGGAATGGATCACATGACAGCGGTCGAACTTATCCTTAGTATCTAGTGGACTAAGGAATTTTCTCGATTATGGAGGTGGAAAAGGAGTTCGTCGTAAAGGGTTACGTCAATGCAAACTTTGACACTAATCCGGATGACTCTGAGTAGTAAACCGGATTCGTATAGTAGAGCAGTTATTTGGAATAGCTCCAAGTAGCACGTGGTAGCTGCATCTACAAGATGACATAGATATTCGTAAAGCACACACGGATCTGAAAGGTTCAGACCCGTTGACTAATAACCTCTCTCACAAGCGAGATATGAACAAACCCCATGGGGTGTTGGATTCATTACAATCACATGGTGATGTGAACTAGATTATTGACTCTAGTAAACTCTTGGGTATTAATCACATGGCGATCTGAACTAGATTATTGACTCTAGTGCAAGTGGGAGACTGTTAGAAATATGCCCTAGAGGCAATAATAAATTGGTTATTATTATATTTCCTTGTTCATGATAATCGTTTATTATCCATGCTAAAATTGTATTGATAGGAAACTCAGATACATGTGTGGATACATAGACAACACCATGTCCCTAGTGAGCCTCTAGTTGACTAGCTCGTTGATCAATAGATGGTTACGGTTTCCTGACCATGGACATTGGATGTCGTTGATAACGGGATCACATCATTAGGAGAATGATGTGATGGACAAGACCCAATCCTAAGCCTAGCACAAGATCGTGTAGTTCATTTGCTAAGAGCTTTTCTAATGTCAAGTATCATTTCCTTAGACCATGAGATTGTGCAACTCCCGGATACCGTAGGAAT
>NW_025240024.1:0-697 GCF_018294505.1 Triticum aestivum
CCTCACGGACGACGCCGCCGACGGCACCTCGAGGGGGGAAACTGCCGCGTCGGTTCTACATGGAGTTGATGTAGCTGTGGTTTTGGCCCGGATGTTGCTCCCGGGTGTCCCTATGGGCCGACCTGACACAACCGGGTGGAGAGGTCCACTGGTCAAAGCCTGTTCGTGGGAAGTCAAAGGGCTAGATCTCGTGGTCAACCGCTCCATGGTTAGGCGGGACGGGGGCCCTGGGGGGTAGCAATGCCACCGGAGCGTCGTACCGGGCCCTCATACATGCGGGGTGGTGTTCTGGCATGTCCGAAGAGGCGGCACGCATCACGGACGGCGCCGCCCCGGCACCTGGAGGGGGGAAACGACGCGTCGGTCCCTCATTTTAGATGTTAACGAAACTTTTCAATGTGTATGAAAATAATATACACTAAAAATATATTTGAAGACAGTTAATAATATTTAAAAAAATGTTAAACATGTATAGAAGTTGTTGCAAAAAAAATATGCCACGTGGCACCTTCACCTCCCCTCTGTGTGGTTCCGGGAGAGGAGAGGGCCGAGCAGCGTTAAGAAAACATTAAAAAAGCATATGAAATAATAATACATAAAAAAATATAAAAAATATAACTTATGACTATAAAAACATCAAAAATTTATATGAAATAAAAAAAACAGAAAGAAGAAAAAATATAAGCTATTAAAAACA
>NW_025240024.1:1916-3712 GCF_018294505.1 Triticum aestivum
GCTGGTTATGAGGACGATGGGGTTAGAGACATGCTAGATGATGTCTTTGCTGCACAGCCGACACCTCCGTCACATTCAGCGAATGAACCGGAGGAGCCGGAGGAAACCGCAAAGGCCTTCCTGGAAATCTTGGCCTCGTCAAAGAAACCTCTCTATGAGGGTGCCAAGCTGTCTGTGCTGGATGCCATCTCGCAACTGATGGCAGTCAAGGCTGAGTACGGCTGTAGCCGAGGTTGCTTCGAAGCATTTCTGGGAGTATGGGCTAACAGCCTGCCTGAGGGCCATGAACTGCCGAAAACCATGTACGGTACGAAGAAAATCATGAAGGCGCTCTCGATGGACTATGAGAAAATACATGTTTGTCCAAAGAATTGCCTTTTGTTTAGGCATGAGTATGCGGATGACAAGTACTGTAGGAAGTGCGGTTCCTCTCGGTATATTGAGGTGGTCGATAAGCATGGTCAGAAGCAGCAGCTAAAAATCCCTATGAAGGTTCTTCGGTATCTTGATTTTATAAAAAGACTGCAGCGCCTTTTCATCACCGAGGAGTCTGCCAAAATGATGAAGTGGCACAAGGAAGGGAAAAGGTACATTCCAAAAAAAACTGTACATCCATCAGGAGGTGAAGCATGGAAGTCATTCGATATAGAGTACCCGGAGGAAGCAGCCGAGGCTGGGAATGTCAGAATTGCTATAACAGGTGATGGGTTCAATCCATATGGTATGTCGTCTAATCCATACAGCTGTTGGCCCGTATTTGTTATTCCGCTGAATCTCCCTCCCGGTGCCATAATGCAACGCAAGACCATGTTCCTGTCACTTATAATTCCGGGGCCTGAATATCCGGGGAAGAATTTGAGTGTGTTTATGCAGCCGTTGGTGGATGATTTGCACCATTCTTGGTACTTCTCGAGGTTGACATACGACCGACATCTGCAGAAAAATTTCTTGATGAAAGTTTGGCTACAATATTGCATGCATGACTTTCCCGGTTATGCCTTGTTCTGCGGATGGTGTACAAGTGGAAAGATGCCTTGCCCAGTGTGCATGCAGGCCTTGATTTTCATTTGGCTGAAGAAGGGTGGCAAGTATGTTGCATTTGACCTGCATCGACAGTTCCTCCCTCCAGACCATCCTGATAGGGAAGACAAGAAGAACTTCACAAAAGGCAAAGTTGTCCATGAAGTAAACGAGATTCCAACGTTTTCTGGTGCGGATGTGCTTGCTCAACTGAAAGCACTTAAGCCTGCCGGTGAAGGGAAAGGCAAAGGCAAAGGCAAAGGCAAAGGCAAAGCCACAGGCGAAGACGAGGGCGAGGGCAAAGGAAAAGGAAAAGGTAAAGGGAATTTTTTTGAAGGATATGGTGAGACGCACAACTGGACTCACATTACCCCCTTCACGCAGCTTCCCTATTTTAAGGACCTCAAACTTCCATACAACATAGACGTGATGCACACCGAAAAGAATGTCGCAGAGTCCCTTTTTCGCACGATCCTCAACATTCCTGATAAGACAAAGGATAATGTTAATGCTAGAGTTGATCAACAGAATATTTGTGATAGACCACGTCTACACATGCAGCCTCCCACAGGCAGTCGAAAATCTTGGTTCAAGCCAGATGCTGACTTCGTACTTAAAAAGGATCATAAGATGGAGGTATTCAAGTGGCTGAAACACGTCGTGAAGTTCACTGATGGTTATGCGTCGAATATAAGTAAGGGGGTCAATCTTTCAACGGGCAGAGTGACCGGGCTCAAGAGTCATGACTATCATGTATGGATTGAGCGGATTATGCC
>NW_025240025.1:0-3712 GCF_018294505.1 Triticum aestivum
TGCTGAGTCGAGGCAAATTGAAACAAAAACAAGATATTTCTGGACAAAGCAAAGACATTTGGTCGTACACATGGGGAGCAACATAATTCAGAAGTAAATACTACTATTCCTTTTTCTTCAGAGATATACAATCACATGTGGCATTCAAATGGTTGTGGAAAATATCAAGCACACCCAAACAAAATTTTTTTGGATGGTTCCTGCTCTCGGACATGCTGAACACTAGAAACATGTTGAAGCGAAGACACTACAACATTGGCGGCAACTTCGATTGCTTGCTGTGTGGGCTGCATGTTGAGGAAACGGTGGATCATTTATTCTTTCATTGCACCTTTAGTGCCATTTGCTGGGAAACCCTTGGGATCCGATGGGCCCAAAATGGTGACAGGCTACGCCTCATCCAGCTGGCCAAAGAAAGGCATAACAGGCCCATGTTTATGGATATATTCTTTGTGGCAGCTTGGAGCCTATTGAAAGAAAGAAACAACAACTATTTTCGAGGCATCCAACCCACAGTACTATCTTGGAAGAGCAGATTCAAAACAGATTTTAGCAACATGATATATAGGGCTCCTGAACATAAGAGACAACTCATCTCTACCTTTGTAAATTCAGTCTATTAATTATTTTAGCTTGCTAGAGTTCTTTCTACCCCTCCAGCCCCTCTCACCATGTAAATTGTAAATCTTGATATATAATTAATATACATGCAGTAGGAGCCTTTCCTACATTTTAACCCCTCAAAAAAAGGAATGGTGGGGACAAGCAGAAGACCTCATCAAGCAAAAAGGCAAAGCTCAACCATTGTTTGGGCTTGGCTACATCAACTCCAATGCCCCCAGCGATGAGGGGAAGCTCGGCTCTGCGCCAGCACCACGAGAACTAGAAGACAAAGGGCGACCAATGCGAGAAGGAGACTTCTACAACACTGGCATGCCTTTTGGATTGAATAATGCAGATGCAACGTACTAGTACGCCATAGCATCCATCCTTGGCGATCCGATACACCATGCGATGAAATGCTGGAACACGAGTCAACTGCCACACCACATCCGTCTCATCAAGCGATGACTCCGCAATTTGTCTGGTGTTCCTCATCAACAACACTCTGCCAACGGCAACTCAAGTGACGCAGAGGAACTTAGCTCCACATCAGCGCCACATGAGCTAGAAGATGGAGACCATTGACGAGCTCGTCCAACTCAACCTTGGAACAGAGGACGACTCACGCCCCACTTTTGTTAGTGCCATGCTGATGGAAGAGGAGCGAGAACACTACCGGAGGTTCTTGATGGAGTACCAAGACTGCTTTGCCCGGAGTTACAAGGAGATGCCAGGTTTGGACCCTCGTGTTGCCATGCACAAGTTGGCGATTGACCCATAGTTCCGTCCCATCAAGCAGCAACCATGAAGGTTACAGCCAGAACTCGAAGACGATGTCATCGCGGAGGTCGACAAGCTAATCGCTACAAGTTTCATCAAGAATACGAAGTATCCATGGTGGCTCGTATTGTCCCGGTGGAGAAGAAGAATGGGCAGATATGGATCTGCCAGGACTTCTGCGACCTGAATTGGGCTTGCCCAAAGGATAACTTTCCTCTCCTAATCCCAGAAATCATCATCGACTCCACCACATGCCATGGCGCACTTTCCTTCATGGACGGTTTGTTAGGGTACAAGCAGATCAAGATGGATTCCGATGACGCCATCAACACTGCTTTCAGGACCCCGAAGGGCAACTTCTACTACACCATCATGCCGTTTGGGCTGAAGAATGCTGGCGCAATGTACCAGCGCGCCATGACATGTGTTCTTGGTGATTTGATGCATCATACAGTAGAATGCTATGTTGATGACATGGTAGTCAAAACCAAGGATCACAAGTACCACTAGGAGGATCTTCGGGTCGTCTTTGAGCGGCTGCATCAACCTCAACTCAAGATGAACCCGATGAAGTGTGCCTTTGTTATTCTGTCAGGCCTCTTCCTTGGCTTTGTTGTTCAACACCGAGGCATAGAGATCAAGCCTAAAAGATCAAGGCCATCCTCGACATGCCGCCACCTCAAGATCTCAAGGAGTTGAGGTCATTGTCGGTGTCAAAACCGGCGGATCTCGGGTAGGGGGTCCCGATCTGTGCGTCTAAGGCTAATGGTAAGAGGAGGCAAGGGACACGATGTTTTACCCAGGTTCAGGCCCTCTCGATGGAGGTAAAACCCTACTTCCTGCTTGATTGATCTTGATAATATGAGTATTACAAGAGTTGATCTACCACGCGATCGTAGAGGCTAAACCCTAGAAGCTAGCCTATGATGATTGTGATTGTCGCCCTAAGGACTAAACTCTCCGGTTTATATAGACACCGGAGGGGGCTCGAGTTTACACAGCATCGGTTACAAAGAAGGAAATCTAATATCCGGATCGCCAAGCTTGTCTTCCACGCAAAGGAGAGTCCCATCCGGACACGGGACGAAGTCTTGAGTCTTGTATCTTCACGGCCCAACAGTCCGACCAAAGTATATAGTCCGGCTGTCCAGATACCCCCTAATCGAGGACTCCCTCAGTAGCCCCTAAACCAGGCTTCAATGATGACGAGTCCGGAGCGTAGTTTGTCTTTGGCATTGCAAGGCGGGTTCCATGTCCGAATACTCGAAAATACCTGTTGTAACGAACAGTGTCCGGCTTCCCATCAATGTTTGTACTCCTCGGCTTCTGTGCTTCAATAATGGCCATCTCCACGTGTCGAGAGAATACGAGGGCCCGGGGCATTTTTGCATTTGTCACCCCGGCCCTGTAGGAAAACGGTCTATTTGAAGGGACGGGGATCGTCAGATCCAAACCTCACCTTCTTCCCTTGAGCAAGCATCCAACAAAGTGCTCCGGAGAAAACCATTCCAACATGGCCGGTCGTTGCAGCTCTTCTTCTCATTCCCTTCGCTCCAAGCCAGGTGACTGGGAAGAGTGTTCAGTTCCTCAAAGCCTTTTGATAGAGTTGTAGACCCAAGGGTTTCTTCCACCGGTGTTCATGGTCCCCGTCCGAGCTGGACTAGCCACCTATAATGGCGGGGAGCAAGTGGAGAGATCTCCTAATCCATCCCCGGGGGAGCGAATATGCCTCATCCCGCATCTGTTAAGAGGCGTCGGGTTTCCAATCCACCCATTCCTTCATGGGCTCCTGGAGTTCTATGGCCTCCAGCTGCACAACTTCACCCCCGCCTCTGTGCTGCACATAGCAGGATACATTGCCCTTTGTGAACTATTTCTGGGTTGCGAGGCTCACTTCGGGTTATGGAAGAAGTTGTTTTGCCTCGTCCATCGCAACCAGGGGGAATCCATATGTCAAGTGGGCGGAGCCGAAGTATGGCGCGTCGCCGAGTCCGGATACCTGTCCGTCACTCCCAAGAAGGCACCTGAGAACTGGCCCTCAAAGTGGTTCTATGTTTATGACGTTCCCCTTCCGGATCCAGTCTGGACGGGCCTCCCTGAGTTCAATAACGCTCCGTCGAAGGCACGCCGAAGTTGGCGCCCTCAGGTCCCCCCAAGAGCAGGATACCAGAGAAGTACACTTCCTGATGAGCAGGATAAAGATATTAGCCAAATCAGGGCTGTCAATAGTCGAGGTTATGGCAATATGCATAATGCGGGGGGTGCAGCCACTTCAATATCGGGGGAAGCCCATGTGGCACTACAATGGGGTAGACGACCCGCTGTGGTC
>NW_025240026.1:0-3712 GCF_018294505.1 Triticum aestivum
TGCTGAGTCGAGGCAAATTGAAACAAAAACAAGATATTTCTGGACAAAGCAAAGACATTTGGTCGTACACATGGGGAGCAACATAATTCAGAAGTAAATACTACTATTCCTTTTTCTTCAGAGATATACAATCACATGTGGCATTCAAATGGTTGTGGAAAATATCAAGCACACCCAAACAAAATTTTTTTGGATGGTTCCTGCTCTCGGACATGCTGAACACTAGAAACATGTTGAAGCGAAGACACTACAACATTGGCGGCAACTTCGATTGCTTGCTGTGTGGGCTGCATGTTGAGGAAACGGTGGATCATTTATTCTTTCATTGCACCTTTAGTGCCATTTGCTGGGAAACCCTTGGGATCCGATGGGCCCAAAATGGTGACAGGCTACGCCTCATCCAGCTGGCCAAAGAAAGGCATAACAGGCCCATGTTTATGGATATATTCTTTGTGGCAGCTTGGAGCCTATTGAAAGAAAGAAACAACAACTATTTTCGAGGCATCCAACCCACAGTACTATCTTGGAAGAGCAGATTCAAAACAGATTTTAGCAACATGATATATAGGGCTCCTGAACATAAGAGACAACTCATCTCTACCTTTGTAAATTCAGTCTATTAATTATTTTAGCTTGCTAGAGTTCTTTCTACCCCTCCAGCCCCTCTCACCATGTAAATTGTAAATCTTGATATATAATTAATATACATGCAGTAGGAGCCTTTCCTACATTTTAACCCCTCAAAAAAAGGAATGGTGGGGACAAGCAGAAGACCTCATCAAGCAAAAAGGCAAAGCTCAACCATTGTTTGGGCTTGGCTACATCAACTCCAATGCCCCCAGCGATGAGGGGAAGCTCGGCTCTGCGCCAGCACCACGAGAACTAGAAGACAAAGGGCGACCAATGCGAGAAGGAGACTTCTACAACACTGGCATGCCTTTTGGATTGAATAATGCAGATGCAACGTACTAGTACGCCATAGCATCCATCCTTGGCGATCCGATACACCATGCGATGAAATGCTGGAACACGAGTCAACTGCCACACCACATCCGTCTCATCAAGCGATGACTCCGCAATTTGTCTGGTGTTCCTCATCAACAACACTCTGCCAACGGCAACTCAAGTGACGCAGAGGAACTTAGCTCCACATCAGCGCCACATGAGCTAGAAGATGGAGACCATTGACGAGCTCGTCCAACTCAACCTTGGAACAGAGGACGACTCACGCCCCACTTTTGTTAGTGCCATGCTGATGGAAGAGGAGCGAGAACACTACCGGAGGTTCTTGATGGAGTACCAAGACTGCTTTGCCCGGAGTTACAAGGAGATGCCAGGTTTGGACCCTCGTGTTGCCATGCACAAGTTGGCGATTGACCCATAGTTCCGTCCCATCAAGCAGCAACCATGAAGGTTACAGCCAGAACTCGAAGACGATGTCATCGCGGAGGTCGACAAGCTAATCGCTACAAGTTTCATCAAGAATACGAAGTATCCATGGTGGCTCGTATTGTCCCGGTGGAGAAGAAGAATGGGCAGATATGGATCTGCCAGGACTTCTGCGACCTGAATTGGGCTTGCCCAAAGGATAACTTTCCTCTCCTAATCCCAGAAATCATCATCGACTCCACCACATGCCATGGCGCACTTTCCTTCATGGACGGTTTGTTAGGGTACAAGCAGATCAAGATGGATTCCGATGACGCCATCAACACTGCTTTCAGGACCCCGAAGGGCAACTTCTACTACACCATCATGCCGTTTGGGCTGAAGAATGCTGGCGCAATGTACCAGCGCGCCATGACATGTGTTCTTGGTGATTTGATGCATCATACAGTAGAATGCTATGTTGATGACATGGTAGTCAAAACCAAGGATCGCAAGTACCACTAGGAGGATCTTCGGGTCGTCTTTGAGCGGCTGCATCAACCTCAACTCAAGATGAACCCGATGAAGTGTGCCTTTGTTATTCTGTCAGGCCTCTTCCTTGGCTTTGTTGTTCAACACCGAGGCATAGAGATCAAGCCTAAAAGATCAAGGCCATCCTCGACATGCCGCCACCTCAAGATCTCAAGGAGTTGAGGTCATTGTCGGTGTCAAAACCGGCGGATCTCGGGTAGGGGGTCCCGATCTGTGCGTCTAAGGCTAATGGTAAGAGGAGGCAAGGGACACGATGTTTTACCCAGGTTCAGGCCCTCTCGATGGAGGTAAAACCCTACTTCCTGCTTGATTGATCTTGATAATATGAGTATTACAAGAGTTGATCTACCACGAGATCGTAGAGGCTAAACCCTAGAAGCTAGCCTATGATGATTGTGATTGTCGCCCTAAGGACTAAACTCTCCGGTTTATATAGACACCGGAGGGGGCTCGAGTTTACACAGCATCGGTTACAAAGAAGGAAATCTAATATCCGGATCGCCAAGCTTGTCTTCCACGCAAAGGAGAGTCCCATCCGGACACGGGACGAAGTCTTGAGTCTTGTATCTTCACGGCCCAACAGTCCGACCAAAGTATATAGTCCGGCTGTCCAGATACCCCCTAATCGAGGACTCCCTCAGTAGCCCCTAAACCAGGCTTCAATGATGACGAGTCCGGAGCGTAGTTTGTCTTTGGCATTGCAAGGCGGGTTCCATGTCCGAATACTCGAAAATACCTGTTGTAACGAACAGTGTCCGGCTTCCCATCAATGTTTGTACTCCTCGGCTTCTGTGCTTCAATAATGGCCATCTCCACGTGTCGAGAGAATACGAGGGCCCGGGGCATTTTTGCATTTGTCACCCCGGCCCTGTAGGAAAACGGTCTATTTGAAGGGACGGGGATCGTCAGATCCAAACCTCACCTTCTTCCCTTGAGCAAGCATCCAACAAAGTGCTCCGGAGAAAACCATTCCAACATGGCCGGTCGTTGCAGCTCTTCTTCTCATTCCCTTCGCTCCAAGCCAGGTGACTGGGAAGAGTGTTCAGTTCCTCAAAGCCTTTTGATAGAGTTGTAGACCCAAGGGTTTCTTCCACCGGTGTTCATGGTCCCCGTCCGAGCTGGACTAGCCACCTATAATGGCGGGGAGCAAGTGGAGAGATCTCCTAATCCATCCCCGGGGGAGCGAATATGCCTCATCCCGCATCTGTTAAGAGGCGTCGGGTTTCCAATCCACCCATTCCTTCATGGGCTCCTGGAGTTCTATGGCCTCCAGCTGCACAACTTCACCCCCGCCTCTGTGCTGCACATAGCAGGATACATTGCCCTTTGTGAACTATTTCTGGGTTGCGAGGCTCACTTCGGGTTATGGAAGAAGTTGTTTTGCCTCGTCCATCGCAACCAGGGGGAATCCATATGTCAAGTGGGCGGAGCCGAAGTATGGCGCGTCGCCGAGTCCGGATACCTGTCCGTCACTCCCAAGAAGGCACCTGAGAACTGGCCCTCAAAGTGGTTCTATGTTTATGACGTTCCCCTTCCGGATCCAGTCTGGACGGGCCTCCCTGAGTTCAATAACGCTCCGTCGAAGGCACGCCGAAGTTGGCGCCCTCAGGTCCCCCCAAGAGCAGGATACCAGAGAAGTACACTTCCTGATGAGCAGGATAAAGATATTAGCCAAATCAGGGCTGTCAATAGTCGAGGTTATGGCAATATGCATAATGCGGGGGGTGCAGCCACTTCAATATCGGGGGAAGCCCATGTGGCACTACAATGGGGTAGACGACCCGCTGTGGTC
>NW_025240027.1:0-3712 GCF_018294505.1 Triticum aestivum
CATAGAGGTGCCGCACACCCTATATGCTTTACCGATGAGGTAACGGAGGACCAATTTCTAGAAGGGTTTAAACCCGTGAACATCAAGCAGTACGATGGAACGACGGATCTTGCCGTATGTATTGAAGATTTTCTTCTCCACATTCACATGGCTCACGGAGATGACCTCCACGCCATTAAATACCTCCCACTAAAGCTGAAGGGACCAGCACGGCACTGGTTGAATAGCCTCCCAGAGAACTCCATTGGGAGCTGGGAAGATTTTGAAGATGCTTTCAGGGCACTTATGTCCGGCCACCAGATGCTGATGACCTAAGTCACATTGCCCAGCAACCTGGAGAGTCAGCTCGCAAACTCTGGAACCAATTCCTAATTAAAAAGAACCAAATCATGGAGTGTCCGAACGACGAAGCCTTAATAGCCTTCAAACACAGCATCCGTAATGAATGGATCGCCTGACACCTCGGGTAGGAAAAACCGAAGACCATGGCAGCTCTTACTGCACTTATGGCCCGCTTCTGTGTGGGCGAAGATAGTTGGTTGGCTCATAGAAGCAATAGTTCCAGCGACCCCGGCACTTCTAAGGCCAGGGATGGCAATGGTAGACCACGATGCAACAAAAACAAGCGTCAGAACAATAACGATGAAACAGAGGATACGACAGTAAATGCCGGATTCAGTGGTTCTAAACCCAGTCAACAGAAGAAGCCATTCAACGGCAATAGGGACGGTCCATCCAACTTGGACAAAATACTAGAGATACCTTACCAGATTCATGGCACCCCTGACAAGTCTGCCAACCACACCAACAGAAATTGCTGGGTTTTCGAGCAGACCGGTAAATTAAATACCAAACATAAGGGGAAAGGACCTCCAAGCGAGGACGATGATGAGCCCTGTCAGCTGAACACAGAGGGATAGAAGCAGTTTCCCCCTGAGATGAAAACAGTGAACATGATCTATGTCACCCACATCCCCAAGAGGGTGTGCAAACGCGCACTAAGGGACGTTTACGCTGTAGAGCCTGTCGCCCCAAAATACAACCCTTGATCGGCTTGTCTGATCACCTTTGATCGCAGGGACCACCCGACCAGTATCTGTCATGGAGGTTCGGTGGCCCTGGTACTCGATCCTATAATCGATGGATACCATCTCACTAGAGGCCTTATGGACGGCGGCAGCAACCTCAACTCGATCTATCAAGATACTGTCCGTAAAATGGGTATCGACCTGTCAAGAATTAACTCTAGTAACACTACCTTTAAAGGAGTGATACCCAGCATAGAGGCCCGCTGCACGGGCTCCTTAACACTGGAAGTAGGATTCGGCTCTCTGGATAACTTCCAAAGCGAAGAATTGATCTTCGACATCGTCCCTTTTCACAGCGGTTATCATGCATTGCTTGGGCGAACTACTTTCGCCCGCTTTAATGCAGTTATGCACTATGCTTACTTGAAGATCAAAATGCCTCGACGTCTTCACATTAAATGGAGACATGGAGTGCTTCCTCCGTATTGAGGAGCACACCACAGTCGTAGCAGCCGAGGTACAGAGCGACCTCATCAAGCCGAACAATTTATCTATCATCAAGAACCATGACATTGCTAAGCAAGTCCAATCCGCATCACAGTGCGATAGCTCCATGGTTCCGGACCTGGAATAGCAGTTTAGCCTCCGCCGACTGCCCCATAAGGTTGCGGCATACATACCGCGCGTACATAATTATGCACTTAAAATACCTTGGGCAGCGCAAGAGGCACACTACATAAAAGGTCTATAATACTGCTTGACCCTATTCGGACCTCAAATATTCTTCCACTGTAGGTTCGTTAAAGAACCGGCCTGAGCTACGGTTGTATGGGGGCTCCTCTCTAGGTCCCTCTTCTTCGCAGATAACCATCAACTCCTCCTCTTAAAGGACTCCATACCAAGGGGAAACGACATAGACGTGCGGTAGGGCACCATTGGGATCTTCAAACCACTACTTTTAGGCCCTGTGTAAACCTTTCCCTTGTGTAAACTTTGGGCATGTAACATGGCCTCGATATTCATGGCATTATCTGCAACAAACATGTCTAGAAGCATTAATCAGGGTAAAAAGGAAGCAGTTGATTACCACTTTTGTTTGGAACTCATTCATTTTATACTATCATATGTATTCCCTCCCTACGTCAGACTGCCAAACATGCTTTAGTACAGCCTTAACAACGGGGGTTGTATTTGGCCCTGCACATTTTAAGTCCGGACACCTATAGGGAACTCTTCAGCGTCGCGGATATTGCATTATATGCATCGCCTCCGAATCATGTCTTTGGTCCATAGTTTGGTTGCCCAGCTCTTGTGTTTACCACCTTACGTTCTGCTCGTTCGGTTAAGGTAGTAAAGGGAGAACTACTACGATTGTATTTCTGGTTCGTCCGGTCAAGTACCTCAGTAGAGAAAGCCAAAAACTGATTGTCATGATAAGCGAGAGCCGGTCGGCGATCCAGCGACTTAGTATTATACTACAAATAGTTAGCGATTCACACTGTGTTATACAGAGGGCTGGTCTTTGTCCAACCGCGTGGAAAAGGCACCGCAGTCTAGATAGCCGCACACGCACTAGGGGCTAGTACTTAGCTCCACATTTAAAACTCCTATGGCTAAGTGAAGGTAATAAAGCTGCATAGTCCTATTGCTTGGTTCACCCTGCGGACACCTCCTTTACAGACCAAGACATTGGATAAAGTTTGGTCACGCATTATGTAGAACACCGCTGTAGCATCTACATGGGGGTTAAAGCCGACGACTGGCAACTTTCAGTAGTATAACAATAAACGTCCGTACAGGAGGAAAAATTAATGGAAACAAAAGGCGCAAGCATAGATATCTCACAACACGAGTTCATAACATGGTTTGTACAACCTGAACGCATTCAATAAAATATCACGTCCTTTCAACATTGGCCCTCTACTACTTGGGCTCCTTCTAGGACGTCATCGGAGTACCTCTCCGGCTTTGGATGATCTTTGCCTTCGGGCGCACCTGCGGTCGCCACTTCGGTGGCCTTCATCTTCGCCCATTGCATCTTGATGCGGGAAGGCCATCTGGGCACACTCTATGCAGGTCTAACGCTTTATAGCATCGATCCATGGCCGCATCGACAAGCCGCTTCGCTAGGCCGAAGTAGCTGCTGGGAATAGGCTCGGTTGGCCAGAGTTGGAGTACTAGATCCTTCTTGGCCAAGTCGGACACCCTATGCAGCTCCATCAGCTGCTTCAACTGGTCATTCAGAGGCGTTGGGTGCTCCAGCACGAGGAATTGCGACCAGAACAACTTCTCAGTCGAGTTCCCCTCCTGGGATCGGAAGATCCGCAAACGCGCCTGGAGAACTCCACACTCGGGTAAGCAAGGTTTCCTCTTACCTCCAAAGCTACTCTGCAAAAGAAAGGCCTTACCAGCCACTATCTATCTTGCTTGATGGATCTCCTCGCGAGCACTCTGGGACTCGATCCATGCCTCTTTGGCATCCTGGAGAGCCTTGGCAAGCTCGGATGACTGGTGTGAAGTATTCTGCTTGAAGGTATCGTATTTGCTGATGGCATCCTTCACCTCGTGCTCGACTTCGGCCACCCGAGCTTCATGTTGGCAGCAGGCAGTTTGCTCGGCCTAAAGCTCTGCAGCCGCTTTGTCAGCGGCTGCCTTGTTTACCTCTGCCTCCTTCTTGGCTTAGG
>NW_025240028.1:0-3712 GCF_018294505.1 Triticum aestivum
CATAGAGGTGCCGCACACCCTATATGCTTTACCGATGAGGTAACGGAGGACCAATTTCTAGAAGGGTTTAAACCCGTGAACATCAAGCAGTACGATGGAACGACGGATCTTGCCGTATGTATTGAAGATTTTCTTCTCCACATTCACATGGCTCACGGAGATGACCTCCACGCCATTAAATACCTCCCACTAAAGCTGAAGGGACCAGCACGGCACTGGTTGAATAGCCTCCCAGAGAACTCCATTGGGAGCTGGGAAGATTTTGAAGATGCTTTCAGGGCACTTATGTCCGGCCACCAGATGCTGATGACCTAAGTCACATTGCCCAGCAACCTGGAGAGTCAGCTCGCAAACTCTGGAACCAATTCCTAATTAAAAAGAACCAAATCATGGAGTGTCCGAACGACGAAGCCTTAATAGCCTTCAAACACAGCATCCGTAATGAATGGATCGCCTGACACCTCGGGTAGGAAAAACCGAAGACCATGGCAGCTCTTACTGCACTTATGGCCCGCTTCTGTGTGGGCGAAGATAGTTGGTTGGCTCATAGAAGCAATAGTTCCAGCGACCCCGGCACTTCTAAGGCCAGGGATGGCAATGGTAGACCACGATGCAACAAAAACAAGCGTCAGAACAATAACGATGAAACAGAGGATACGACAGTAAATGCCGGATTCAGTGGTTCTAAACCCAGTCAACAGAAGAAGCCATTCAACGGCAATAGGGACGGTCCATCCAACTTGTTCAAAATACTAGAGATACCTTACCAGATTCATGGCACCCCTGACAAGTCTGCCAACCACACCAACAGAAATTGCTGGGTTTTCGAGCAGACCGGTAAATTAAATACCAAACATAAGGGGAAAGGACCTCCAAGCGAGGACGATGATGAGCCCTGTCAGCTGAACACAGAGGGATAGAAGCAGTTTCCCCCTGAGATGAAAACAGTGAACATGATCTATGTCACCCACATCCCCAAGAGGGTGTGCAAACGCGCACTAAGGGACGTTTACGCTGTAGAGCCTGTCGCCCCAAAATACAACCCTTGATCGGCTTGTCTGATCACCTTTGATCGCAGGGACCACCCGACCAGTATCTGTCATGGAGGTTCGGTGGCCCTGGTACTCGATCCTATAATCGATGGATACCATCTCACTAGAGGCCTTATGGACGGCGGCAGCAACCTCAACTCGATCTATCAAGATACTGTCCGTAAAATGGGTATCGACCTGTCAAGAATTAACTCTAGTAACACTACCTTTAAAGGAGTGATACCCAGCATAGAGGCCCGCTGCACGGGCTCCTTAACACTGGAAGTAGGATTCGGCTCTCTGGATAACTTCCAAAGCGAAGAATTGATCTTCGACATCGTCCCTTTTCACAGCGGTTATCATGCATTGCTTGGGCGAACTACTTTCGCCCGCTTTAATGCAGTTATGCACTATGCTTACTTGAAGATCAAAATGCCTCGACGTCTTCACATTAAATGGAGACATGGAGTGCTTCCTCCGTATTGAGGAGCACACCACAGTCGTAGCAGCCGAGGTACAGAGCGACCTCATCAAGCCGAACAATTTATCTATCATCAAGAACCATGACATTGCTAAGCAAGTCCAATCCGCATCACAGTGCGATAGCTCCATGGTTCCGGACCTGGAATAGCAGTTTAGCCTCCGCCGACTGCCCCATAAGGTTGCGGCATACATACCGCGCGTACATAATTATGCACTTAAAATACCTTGGGCAGCGCAAGAGGCACACTACATAAAAGGTCTATAATACTGCTTGACCCTATTCGGACCTCAAATATTCTTCCACTGTAGGTTCGTTAAAGAACCGGCCTGAGCTACGGTTGTATGGGGGCTCCTCTCTAGGTCCCTCTTCTTCGCAGATAACCATCAACTCCTCCTCTTAAAGGACTCCATACCAAGGGGAAACGACATAGACGTGCGGTAGGGCACCATTGGGATCTTCAAACCACTACTTTTAGGCCCTGTGTAAACCTTTCCCTTGTGTAAACTTTGGGCATGTAACATGGCCTCGATATTCATGGCATTATCTGCAACAAACATGTCTAGAAGCATTAATCAGGGTAAAAAGGAAGCAGTTGATTACCACTTTTGTTTGGAACTCATTCATTTTATACTATCATATGTATTCCCTCCCTACGTCAGACTGCCAAACATGCTTTAGTACAGCCTTAACAACGGGGGTTGTATTTGGCCCTGCACATTTTAAGTCCGGACACCTATAGGGAACTCTTCAGCGTCGCGGATATTGCATTATATGCATCGCCTCCGAATCATGTCTTTGGTCCATAGTTTGGTTGCCCAGCTCTTGTGTTTACCACCTTACGTTCTGCTCGTTCGGTTAAGGTAGTAAAGGGAGAACTACTACGATTGTATTTCTGGTTCGTCCGGTCAAGTACCTCAGTAGAGAAAGCCAAAAACTGATTGTCATGATAAGCGAGAGCCGGTCGGCGATCCAGCGACTTAGTATTATACTACAAATAGTTAGCGATTCACACTGTGTTATACAGAGGGCTGGTCTTTGTCCAACCGCGTGGAAAAGGCACCGCAGTCTAGATAGCCGCACACGCACTAGGGGCTAGTACTTAGCTCCACATTTAAAACTCCTATGGCTAAGTGAAGGTAATAAAGCTGCATAGTCCTATTGCTTGGTTCACCCTGCGGACACCTCCTTTACAGACCAAGACATTGGATAAAGTTTGGTCACGCATTATGTAGAACACCGCTGTAGCATCTACATGGGGGTTAAAGCCGACGACTGGCAACTTTCAGTAGTATAACAATAAACGTCCGTACAGGAGGAAAAATTAATGGAAACAAAAGGCGCAAGCATAGATATCTCACAACACGAGTTCATAACATGGTTTGTACAACCTGAACGCATTCAATAAAATATCACGTCCTTTCAACATTGGCCCTCTACTACTTGGGCTCCTTCTAGGACGTCATCGGAGTACCTCTCCGGCTTTGGATGATCTTTGCCTTCGGGCGCACCTGCGGTCGCCACTTCGGTGGCCTTCATCTTCGCCCATTGCATCTTGATGCGGGAAGGCCATCTGGGCACACTCTATGCAGGTCTAACGCTTTATAGCATCGATCCATGGCCGCATCGACAAGCCGCTTCGCTAGGCCGAAGTAGCTGCTGGGAATAGGCTCGGTTGGCCAGAGTTGGAGTACTAGATCCTTCTTGGCCAAGTCGGACACCCTATGCAGCTCCATCAGCTGCTTCAACTGGTCATTCAGAGGCGTTGGGTGCTCCAGCACGAGGAATTGCGACCAGAACAACTTCTCAGTCGAGTTCCCCTCCTGGGATCGGAAGATCCGCAAACGCGCCTGGAGAACTCCACACTCGGGTAAGCAAGGTTTCCTCTTACCTCCAAAGCTACTCTGCAAAAGAAAGGCCTTACCAGCCACTATCTATCTTGCTTGATGGATCTCCTCGCGAGCACTCTGGGACTCGATCCATGCCTCTTTGGCATCCTGGAGAGCCTTGGCAAGCTCGGATGACTGGTGTGAAGTATTCTGCTTGAAGGTATCGTATTTGCTGATGGCATCCTTCACCTCGTGCTCGACTTCGGCCACCCGAGCTTCATGTTGGCAGCAGGCAGTTTGCTCGGCCTAAAGCTCTGCAGCCGCTTTGTCAGCGGCTGCCTTGTTTACCTCTGCCTCCTTCTTGGCTTAGG
>NW_025240029.1:0-3711 GCF_018294505.1 Triticum aestivum
TCTTGTCACCCCGCTGTCGCAGAAGGCTTACAGCACAAGCTTGCACAGCACGCGGGGGCGTTCTTTTGGCCAAATGGTGGCGCCAATGAATCATTGGTGAGCCCGTTCCCGCGCAACCTTGCAGGTTCCCGTGCAAGCTTCCCGCCCGACTCGGTGAAATCCCCCAAAATCCCAATG
Source organism: Triticum aestivum (assembly GCF_018294505.1). Taxonomy (NCBI): domain Eukaryota; kingdom Viridiplantae; phylum Streptophyta; class Magnoliopsida; order Poales; family Poaceae; genus Triticum; species Triticum aestivum. The sequence goes on from NW_025240029.1 coordinate 178, forward strand.
CTTACCGGCCTTCTATAAAAACCCTCATGGCCGGCGAGTCCTGCGTTGCATTTTCCCCTCCCTCCCTGTAGCTTATCTCGTCTGCTTCTCCCTCAATCGCCAATGGCAACAGTCCGTTGTCGTCGCTCAGCGACTCCGCCGTCATCAGAGGACAGCTCCAGCTGGGAGGCTAGACCGCGGCGGCGGCGCAGTCCCCGGCGTAGTGTAGTGCGCGTGGCGTCCCTGTTAGGTGTGTGCGAAAAACCCACCACACGCTCTGCCGCCGGTGCCCGTCGGCAGCTGTTACCGTCCACCATTGCTGCCACATCACTGTCGAAAGCCAGGGCCATTGCCCACTCCGTGGCCACGGCCCGAAGGCGGGAGGTGGCCGTCCTGGCCTCCACCCCACTGCCGGCCACCGTGGCCATCACCCGCTCCGCCACCGCAGCCCGAAGGCGGGAGGTGGTGGTCGTGGCCGCCACCCTGTCGTCGGCTACCATGTCTGCCAGCCCACCGTCGGCCGCTGGGGTCATCATCTGCTTCGCCACCGCCGCCCAAAGGCAGGAGGCGGTGGTGGATGCCCGCTCGTGCGTCAGCGACCTTGCTTGCTACACCGAGTTCCTGCGGGAGGACGAGGAGCGCCTTGTCGAGCACGCAAAGAGCCTTACCGCCGCCGTGGCCGCGGCACACGTCGCCTCAGAGGCGAGAACTTAGGAGATCTACAAGGAGAACCACCGCTTTGAGAGGCGTCGTCTGGAGCGGCAGAGGGCATTCAAGGTGAGCGTCGCTGAAGCTGCAATAGCGGCAGGCACCGTACTGCCGTTGGCGAGCTCGTCGGTGGGCTCCTCCTTGTCCGCCTCTTACTGAGCGCGCTCGGTAGAGGAGAGGCAGCCGGAAGTAGTACAAAGCCCCTCCAAAGTAGTAGTAGTATTTAGGGGCTATCTTGGTCAGTTCTTCTGACTATAGATGTGGTGGAACTGTACAACGTACTTAAAATTAGCTAGTACATATAGTTGAACTAGCTATTTCAGTACATGGTTGGCAACAATTTGGGAAAAGTTTGGTCGGTTCAGCTGTTGAGTTGAACTGTTTGTAGAAATTAAGAACGACTGCTTAATCTATGAATGAAATCTATGCTTAATTACTGAATTTTAGATGCAAAAATTAGATAATGCTAGTGATTTTTAGCTTCATATTTTGACAAATCGCAGTGTTACAAGGTTGACAAATGGCAATGTTACTACATCAACAAATGTCAATCTTTCCAGTTTGACAAATGCTAACATACCCAATATGACAGATGCAAATGGCACCAAATTGTTTGTAACTGGTTGCACACGGGTCATCCAAAAGAACTGTTTGCGTTTGCACAAATCCTACTCTCACTTAGCATCATGTCGTCCCGGGGTCGACGGGCGGGGGCGGGAGGACGGCAGCGTCGCATGCCGCTGAGGGGGCACACGCACGGAGAGGAAGGCGGGTGGCCATGGAAGTCAAAGAGCTCGCTTCCCAATGATCATGCGCAGCGTACAACTCGCACGCTTCCCGGTGAGCCTGCGCATTTGAGGACAGCTTGCACTCCTCTCGGTCAACCTGCGCACCGGAGTGTGCTCGCACGCCTCCCATTTAGTCAAGGTCAAGCAGCTATCTGCAAGGCACCTCCTACAGCCATTAAAACCAAGACATGGCGTCATGTGAATGATTAACATAACGCACACGGTTTGAATTATACAAACGTTTGAGATATTAAAGTGGCAGCTATAATGCCTTTGTTGGCTGCCATTATTCGAGTGCGCCTTCTCTCAAAATGGATGCAAAAAAACCACAGCATGTCGGGTGCCATTCCATGATAGCATGCCAAGTTTCATGAATTTCAGACGAGTTTTGGATTTACTAGAATTTAAAAACTAGGCATCTCAAGTTTTTTGCCGGCAATCAACGGGTGCCCTGGTGTTTGAAATTCATTCCCATTTCTTGCATGGGATCTAAGCATACACCCAAGGACACAGATTTGATTTTTCAACCAATTTATATGCACTGGAGCATGTGCATGTAGTTCAAATTTGAATTATGCACATAAATGCATTGAAAACTCAGTTAATGCATAAAAATGTCCAAACGAACCCTGAAAAATAACAAAAAATGACACAACAATCTTGTTGTTCTATGTTGACATGAGAAAATTTTGGAAGCAATAAGAGGCAATGGATATCGTTTCGTTCCCAAAGTTGGGACGTTCCCTACCGAAACCATCATGCTTATTGTGAGAAGCTCTGGTTTGTGAGAAGCATATAACCAAACCAGCCCCAAATGGGACAAAAAATTTACCGCGCCATGTTGATGACGCTCCATGATAGCATTCCAAGTTTCATGAATTTCATAGAAGTTTTGGATTTACTAGAATTTCAAAACCAGGCATCTCAATGTTTTGCCGGCAATCAACGGTGCCCTGGTGTTTGAAATTCATTCCCATTTCTTGCATGGGACCTAAGCATGCACCTAAGGACACAGATTTGATTTTTCAACCAATTTATATGCACTGGAGCATGTGCATGTAGTTCAAATTTGAATTATGCACATAAATACCTTGAAAACTCAGTTAATGCATAAAATTGTCCAAACGAACCACGAAAAATCACAAAAAATGACACAACACTCCTGTTGTTCTATGTTGACACGAGAAAATTTTTGGAAGCAATAAGAGGCAATGGATATCAGTTCATCCCAAAAGGTGGGACGTTCCCTACCGAAGCCGTCATGCTTCTTGTGAGAAGCTCTGGTTGGTGAGAAGCATATACCCAAACCTGTCCCAAATGGGACAAATTTTTTACCACGGCATGTTGATGCCGCTCCAAGATAGCATGCCTAGTTTCATGCATTTCAGACGAGTTCTGGATTTACTAGAATTTAAAAACCACACATCTCATTGTTTTGCCGGCAATCAACGGTGCCCTGGTGTTTGAAATTCACTCCCATTTCTTGCATGGGACCTAAGCATGCACCCAGGGACACATATTTGATTTTTCAACTAATTTATATGCACTAGAGCATTTGCATGTAGTTCAAATTTGAATTATGCCATAAATGCATTGAAAACTCTGTTAATGCATAAAAATGTCCAAACGAACCCCGAAAAATCACAAAAAATGACACAACACTCCTGTTGTTCTATGTTGACACGAGAAAATTTTTGGAAGCAATAAGAGGCAATGGATATTGTTTCATCCCCAAAGGTGGGATGTTCCCTACCGAAACCATCATGCTTGTTGTGAGAAGCTCTGGTTTGTGAGAAGCATATACCCAAACCTGCCCCAGATGGGGCAAAAAATTTACCATGGCATGTTGATGCAGCTCCATGATAGCATGCCTAGTTTCATGAATTTTAGACGAGTTTTGGATTTACTAGAATTTAAAAACCAGGCATCTCATTGTTTTGCCAGCAATCAACGGTGCCCTGGTGTTTGAAATTCATTCCCATTTCTTGCATGGGACCTAAGCATGCACCCGTGGACACATATTTGATTTTTCAACCAATTTATATGCACTGGAGCATGT
>NW_025240030.1:0-3711 GCF_018294505.1 Triticum aestivum
TCCCACTTGCCTGACACCTGTTGATCCACGAGATCTGAGTCGCCGAGGTACCTGACCCGGCTTAAGTTCATCTCCTTGGCCATCCGGAGACCATGGAGTAAGGCCTCGTACTCAGCTGCATTGTTAGTACATGGGAACATAAGCCGGAGTACATAACGAAATTTGTCACCTCAAGGGGAAGTTAAAACAATTCCACCCCCGAGCCTTCTAGCTGCCTGGACCCGTTAAAGTGAATAGTCCAATATGTGTTATCTGGCTTCTCCTCAGGTGCCCGCAACTCTATCCAATCATTGATAAAGTCCACCAAGGCTTGAGACTTAATAGTAGTACGTGGCATGTACTTCAAACCATGAGGCCCAAGCTCGATAGCCCACTTGGCGACTCGCCCTGTGGCCTCCCTATTCTGGATGATGTCTCCCAAAGGGGCAGAACTTACCACAGTTATAGGATGACTTTGAAAGTACTGCTTCAACTTCCGGTTGGCCATAAACACTCCATAAACAAGTTTCTGCCAATGTGGATACCTTTGTTTAGACTCAATGAGCACCTCACTGATAATAGTAAACCGGCCATTGAATCGGATGCTCCTTGCCAGCCTCCTTACGCTCCACCACGATGGCAACACTGACCGCCCGTGAATTAGCAGCCACATATAACATCAACGACTCTCTGTCAGTGGGAGCCGCAAGAACCGGTGGTTCAGACAATTGCCTCTTCAAGTCTTCAAAGGCAGCATCCGCAGTATCATTCTAGACAAAGGTGTCAGTTTTCTTCATCATCTGATATAATGGAAGGGCCTTCTCACCTAACCGGCTTATGAATCGGCTTAAAGCGGCAACACGACCCGCCAGTCGCTGAACACCATTGATACACGCCGGCTTAGCCAGAGAGGTAACCGCCTTAATCTTCTCCGGATTAGCTTCAATGCCTCTGTTTGACACCAGAAAACCTAAGAGCTTGCCCGCAGGTACACCAAACACACACTTGGCCGGGTTAAGCATCATCTTGTAGACCCGAAGATTATCAAAGGTCTCTTTCAAGTCAGATATCAAGGTTTCCTTTTCTCTGGACTTCACCACAATGTCATCTACGTAAGCATGAACATTACGCCCAATTTGATCGTGCAAACAGTTCTGCACACACCGCTGATAACAGTGATAAGTCGCCTGGGCACTTTTGAGTCCAAATGGCATAGATACATAACAGAAGGCTCCAAACGGAGTGATGAAAGCTGTCTTCTCCTGGTCCTTAACTGCCATCTTGATCTGATGATAACCAGAGTAAGCATCCAAGAAGCTCAAACGTTCACAACCCGCCGTAGCATCAATGATTTGATCAATACGGGGGAGAGCAAAGGGATCAGCCGGACACGCCTTGTTTAAGTCCGTGTAATCCACGCACATCCTCCAAGTGCCGTTCTTCTTGAGCACTAACACCGGGTTAGCCAACCATTCCGGATGAAAAACTTTAACAATAAACCCAGCCGCTAAGAGCCGGGCGACCTCTTCCCCAATAGCTTTCCGTCTCTCTTCGTTGAACCATCAGAGAAACTTCCTGACCGGCTTATACTTTGGATCAATATTGAGAGTGTGCTCAGCGAGTTCCCTCGGTACACCCGGCATGTCAGAAGGTTTCCATGCAAAGATGTCCCGGTTCTCAAGGATGAACTCAATGAGCGCGCTTTCCTATTTAGGATCCAAATTGGCACTGATACTAAACTGCTTAGAAGCATCTCCTGGGGTAAAGTCAACAAGCTTTGTCTCAGCGGCCGACTTAAACTTCAACGCCGGGTCATGCTCAGTAGTTGGTTTCTTGAGGGAGGTCATATCCGCCGGGTCAACATTGTCTTGATAAAATTTGAGCTCCTCCGTGGCACAGGCAGACTCAGTGTAAGCCGTGTCGCCTTCTTCACATTCCAAGGCCACCTTTCGACTCCCATGCACAGTGATGGTGCCCTTGTAACCCGACATCTTGAGCTGTAAGTAAACGTAACATGGCCATGCCATGAATTTAGCATAAGCCGGTCGCCCAAACAGAGCGTGATATGGACTCCTGATTTTAACCACTTCAAACGTCAATTTCTCAGCCCCGGAGTCGTACTCACACTACTAGAAAAAGGGCTATAGATGGGATTGACACTAATGGCGCACCAGACAAGCGGTGCGCCATTAGTATATACTAATGGCGCACCACCTTCTGATATGCCATTAGAGTTGAAACTACTAATGGCGCACCTGGCCCAAGGTGCGCCATTAGTATCAATTTTTTTCTTGAACTAGTGCGCCTGTCCAAACATACTAATGGCGCATCTAGACTCAGTGCGCCATTACTAGTTGTAACTAGTAATGGCGCACCTGTCGGAAAGTGCGCCACTAATGTTGTTTTTTTATTATATTTTTTATTCCTTTTTTTGCAAAACTACTAATGGCGCACTGTTCCACCGTGTGCCATTAATAGTTTAAACTAGTAATGGCGTACTGTGGAACAGTGCACCATTAGTATGTTTTTTTGCAAAACTACTAATGGCGCACCACCAGAAGGTGCGCCATTAGTAACCTGGATTACTAATGGCGCATTTAGAGTTGGTGCGCCATTAGTAAGTGGGCAGCAACAAAATATTTTGGACAGCCTCTCCTACCCACACTCACTTTCTCCCCACTTCATTCTCTCCACCTCCTCCTTGTCTCGGGTGCCTCCTCTTTTTCACCTCATTTCCACCATAGATTCATTCAAATTAAGTGGTCAAATTACCTTGTTTTGATAGGTAAGTAAGGGGGGAAGCTATATTTATGTTGTTCTCCCTACAACAATGTGCACATGCACTTTTTATGGCCTAGCTAGATCTATGTATGTTCGTGGTGTTGCATATGTTTGTGGTGCTGCATATGTGTTTGTGTTTGGAGGTGTACCGGTATTTGAAATGCGATAGTTGCCAATATTTTGCCGGAATGTTGATTCATTTCCGTTTCGGCGAGAATTTTGGCATTAAGCATTCTTTTTGGTCCTATTTTTAGGGAAAGTCATGCCAAATTTTTTCTTGGTTCTAAAATATTGTTTTGCTCTACCCCGCAGGCGACCATGGTCCGCACGATGACCCAAGGCATCGTGAATAGGTTTTTGAGGTCCGCGAAGGCCGAGATGCTTCAAAAGAACGAGATGGAGATAAGATGTCCGTGTCGAAGATGCAAGCTGAAGAGCCTTATTGCAGACCCGGATTCCGGGCAGGTGCGGGACCACCTACTCTTGCGTGGTTTCATGGATGGCTATCGGTGGCAAGGTGATGAAGATGACTACGAAGTCGTCCATGGGGGCCAGGCAAGAAATGAGGAAGGGCAGCAAGACAACCACCGCGGCTCGGGCGGGCGAGAAGACGAAGAATCCCCAAGAGATGATCACGACGGTGATGCTGTACACAGTCATCATGTAGAAGATGCAGGACATGATGATGAGGAAGATGCCGGAGCAGACGACAGGCATGATCATGAAGATGATGATGCCGGTGGAGCAGACGACGCTGGACCATCGATGGGCTGGGTGCAGGACCCTCATATTCAAGAGCTGCTTCTCAAGCAGACGGATAACGCAAGAGCTGCCGCCCGAGAGAAAGCCAAGATGGATCAACTTGAGTTAGACGCGGTTACTCCATTGTATGAAGGATGCAGACCCGAGGATACCCGCCTGAAAGTAACGCTCATGGCTCTGGAGATGAAG
>NW_025240031.1:0-3711 GCF_018294505.1 Triticum aestivum
ATGGGCCCATGGGTACCGGTCGCGACCGAACCGGGACTAATGGGCTTATCTGGCCCGAATGTATGCCCTGTTTTCTACTAGTGTTGGTGTGACATGTTACGTTACATGAACCGAACTCCGTCTGTGCTATATCTAGTCTAGACTTTCACCGTAGCCCACAATGATAACGCTCCCAGGAAGGGGGTTATGTCCCCCTTGATCAAGCCTTCCTGCTTCCATGCCTGGCCCTCTCCTTCTTTCTTATCCAGTACATGGTTTACTGACGATACCGCCCATCGGAAACAATTACATTTCGGTGCTTCCACACTTTCCAGAAAACTAAAATGAGGATAACTCTGACGTCTTTTCCATGGCGCGTGTGGCAAATGTGAGGATTTTTAGTGGTGAACAGTGTACATACTGTTCATTTTTTCGAAATCATAAATGGTTTTCTAGACGAAGTGCCTTGTCAAATCATGAATTGTTTTTCAGACGAAGTGCCTTTTCTAAATCATGAATTGTTTTTCAGGCAAGGTGACTGTTCTGTATTTCAAATTGTAAACATAAGATATTGTATCTTACAAGTAGAAGAGCATGCAAGGTTATGATGAAATCACTTGTGCGAACGCACTCCACTAGTGATCTGTACTGATGTGACATACAGGTCCTGTATGGTCCTGATCAAATAATTGCGGTGTCCCAGCTGGTTGGTGTCTCATTAATCTGGTTGTTGGGGATGCAGCCATCATCCATCGATTGCAATTTGGAATCAAGCGCAACCCGCTCCTGACCATGCAAAAGGAGATGTGGTGCAGACACGATTCACCGATCACGCATGGCATGACGCTTCGTGCATGACGTTGTGTGTCCTTGGACTTGGAGAGGCAGCTGAACAGACACTTGGTTCTACCGGCAAGCTTTCAATAGTCATCAATCAACCATATCGTAGGACTGCAGTTCGGAAATTCATACATATCTCACCAAATTCAAGTGCTTCTTCTCACATAGGGGTCACACATTGGTTTTCACTTATCTGGATAACCAATGCATCGCTCGCAGAGGCGACCTGGGGGAACCCTAGACCCGCGGCCGCCGGCCCCCCCTCCACAGCCCACCAGTGAAATCACTTGTACTAATGCACTCCACCAGTGATCTGTACTGAGGTGATATACAGGTCCTGTATGGTTACCGAATGGGAGATTTTAGATCCTGCTTTCTGATGAATACTAACACTAGTATTTGTCCAATAGCATACATACTTAGTCAGCAGGTGATTCCATGAACAGAGCATAGCAGAGAAGCGGGCGATTGCAGCAGTTCAATTGTAAACTCCCTCTTATGCAGACAACTTATCCTGCAGGCTCCTAGCCGGTCGAAGAAACCGCCGATGGTTGGTATCAGGACGTGTATGGTCATCATGTTTCACCACCAGCTGACTTGAAATGCATTACAATATATGGAGCTTTCTTGGTAGCAACATCTTCTGTGGTGGAGTCCATTGCATTTTCCATGTCTTTTCCCCAACTGAAATGCATATACAGAGCATGCATTAGTTCATTTCATTAGCAGATGTATTTTGTGTTCGCAAGCTGAAAACAACATGAGAAATTGCAAGTATATGAAGAGCATGTGACATGCAACCCACAAAAAAAACAGGAGTCGGTGCTCGTTGAACCGACCAGTTATCAGGATGATCACTTCATGGTTTACTATTATGTCACTAGTTCGTCTTGTGCATACATTCTTCTTATGCTAAACTACATTGCTAACTATGTTACTACTATGTTATTCAACAGAGGCTCCCACCAGATTGTGTGCCTCATATGGTGTCTTTGGAAGGTGACATGAGAATTCTTAGCTTACAGCCACTACTAGGGAAAAGCCTAACAGTAGCGCCGGTTTTAGGTATAGCAGTAGCGTGGGGCACTGCGCTACTGCTATGGCGCTACAGTTAAAGGGTAGCAGTAGCGTGGGTTTTCCTGTGCTACTGGTATACCTAATTAGCAATAGCACTTCTGGTAGAACGCGCTACTGGTACTTACTAGCAGCGCGCCTCTCTATCCGCGCTACTATTATTATTATTCTATTTCTTTTCTGTTTTATGTCGTATTCATACACCATTATACAAGTTTGCATACAATAGCAATTTAGAGATTATTTTTACATCATAATGAGTTATTACATCATTGGATGAAAGAACCATAGATTAGTTTCAAGTGGATGGATCCAAAGTGACCAAGTCACGCTAATGACTTGGTCACTTTGGATCCATCCACTTGAAAATAATCCACGACTCTTTCACCCAATGATATAATAACTCATCATCATCATCATCATCATAACATCATTAACAACTTATCATCATAATACATCATCAACTCTAATACATTGTACCACATAATAACAACTTCTCATCATCATCATCATCATAGTCATAATCAACACTAACTAATTGTTCTTAATAGCTAGGACCTACTCCTCTCTCCTAGGTAAAATACCATAAAAGAGATAAATCGGTCCATCTCCATAATGGAGAATGGAGATAAACCTATATCCAACTTGTGGCTTGCGCACAATCATGTTGTATCCAATTAGTTGTGTGTGCGCATTCATCACTTTCCTCCATTCTTTGATTTTGAGCCTTCCATCATTTGAAGAAATCGAGTATGTAGTATAGTAAGCTTTCGAAGGAGTTGGTCGTAAGCTAACCATATGCATATAACCTCCGGTAAACAGCATGTAAGGCACAACCTCCTTCGGGAGCCTCTATTGAAAAACGTAATAGTAACATATATAGTTAGCAATGTAGTTTATATACTTAAGAAGAATGTATGCAATAAAGTTACATCATTAGCAAAATCTTACCAAGTTTTTGGCAATGAAGTTATCATGATGCAATTTATGCACTAGTGGCACGTATCCAGTAAAATTTGGGAGGATAGAATGATTGGTTTTAAAGGCCTCAACATCATCTATGAATGAGACAAGATAACCTTTCTCCTCACATTTAAGCTCGGAGTCATAGCTGTAGTATGTCCTGTCTACAGCCTTTCGAGTATTTTTGGAAGATAAGAAATAAGCTGACAATTATAAATAAAAATGTTTAGTACCGATGAACAACAAATATTTTAAAAGTAACAATATAAATTACTTAACTTAACAACTTAGTTTGAGAAACTCACATTTAGGCAAAACTGGAGGCATATCCACATCCACCCAGATATCGATATCATCATCATCATCATCTTCGTGACGAATATCAAATGTTATTTGCATACTCTCGTCAAATCCATATGCATTGAAGAGAGCTTCCCAATTAGAGCAATTTAAATGGGAGTGATTGTCGATATTGAACAGCTTAACCAGAAGCACATAACCATGTTTAGTTCTTAACTGAGCCCTCCTCATCTCTGTATTCCCAAAGTCTTTGAAACCGAGCTTCTGCAATACATATGGTCTTGCACGGCACGAGATGTACTAATCGAATTGAAAAAAACCCAGGAATTAAACGTTAACCAAAAGAAGCACAAGTGATGATATTAATTACGATGAAATGCTTGTCGTTGCGTACCGTACAAACATCAAAGGTCTCGTCCAGCTTCACGGTGAAAAACCTACAATTTTGCAGGTGAGGATACTTGTCGAACAAAGCTCAGTCATCGTTTCAGTAATCGCACTCTGGGATCATATCGTCATCAGACATCTCCTGTGTTCAAAACTGAAAGATTAAAC
>NW_025240032.1:0-3710 GCF_018294505.1 Triticum aestivum
CGAGCGCGCCGGGGTCTGGGGCGAGCGCCGGCGCCGGGGTCGTGGGCGAGGGCCGGGTCGGGGGCGAGCGCCGGCGCCGGGGTCGGGGGTGAGCGACGGGGGAAGAGAGAGTGGGGATTTGGGGGGAAAAGGAGGGATGAAGCAGGGATAGTGAGAATTTTGGGTTAAGTGGACGTAGCAGCAGCGCGTTTGGCCAAAATGCGCTGCTACTACCTTCAGTAGCTGCAGCGATTTGTACGAAAAGCGCTGCTACTACCTTCAGTAGCTGTAGCAGTTTATACGAAACGCCCTACTAATACCTTCCAATTTTCCTTTTTCTTTTCCTTTATATTCTCCCACTTTTATTTCCAGAGAGCAGTGAACGCAGGGAGGGCGATATATATTGCATCATCTGACGGTTAAATATGTATGCAAAATAGGAACATATATATTACATCATTGGACCCATGCATAATAATGGCTAAGTGTGTATACAAAATAGGAACATATATATATATATATATATATATTACATCATTTGACCGATAACATACGGTTCCTCAGTGCTGACGTTTTCGTTTTTGAGTCATCTTCTTTCCCTTCTTGTTCGTCGAAGAATAATTGAGCCCCTCATTGTGACTTTTCCTTTTCCATGAAGTACGATTTTTCTTAGGTAATATAGTATTGATTCTTCTTTTGACGTATACTTCATCATCATCGTCATCTTCCCTCATTGGGTTGCCGTACTGATCATAGTCTTCCTCGTTGGCGACTCCATCCATTCCAATGATGTTCCTTTTGCCCCTCCTCAAGACAACACGACTGGGATTGCATGGGTCGGTTATGAAGAAGCATTGTGTCACGTGCTTAGCGTGTACCCATGGCTCGTTTTTTGCGATAGCGTTCACGGTAGCGCTCTTGGCGTCCGGTATACTCATGGTAGTGAAAATCCGGTTTTCTCTTTTGACATTCTTTGCCCATCTGACACCGAACATCGTCGTGTTGTGCAGTCCAGAGTAGTCAAGCTCCCAGATCTCCTCGACCCTTCCATAAAATTGTTCAGTTGCGCCGTTGTCGCTGCCGGTCAAGCATTCCATCGTCACCCCTGAGTTCTGATCATCACTGTCCATATCTTTGGCCTCCGTGTAGAACGTGTATCCGTTGATATCATATGCCTGATAGGTTACGAGGTTGGGCGAGGGGCCATGTGCTAAGGCGTATATGAGCAATCCGTCCTTAGAGCCCTCCTCCGGGGGAATAGCAATAATATGCTCTTTGAACCAATGCAGGAAAGTGGAGTTGTGCTCTCTAGTAACTTCGGCGTTCGTCCTGCATACCCCCCGGTCACGATACTTCTTCGCGATAATTTCCTTGTGCAGTGCCACGAAAGGATCTACCTCGTCTAGGTGTTGTAGCACTACCAAGTTTGCTCTGTAAAAGTTGCTGCGTCGATCTGAGTATGCCACGTGCAGTTCCCTGCGACCGTTGCAGTGACCATCTCCTTCGAGCCTCCCATCGTGCTTGTTAATGGGCAAACCAATACTAACACCAGGCGGCTGGTCTGTGCCATATAGAAAATTCTCACAGAAAGAGATGCACTATTTTGTCAAATAGCCCTGGATGATGCTTCCATCCGGACGGGACATGTTACAAACGAATCATTTGATGATCCCGTTCATCCTCTCAAACGGCATCATGTTGTGCAGGAATGACGGCCCCAGGTCTATTATGTTATCCACAATATGGACACACAGATGCACCATCACGTCAAAGGACACGAGCAGGAAGTACATCTCAAGCTCATTCAGTATCACAACAATCTCTTCCTGTAGCCTTTGGCGCTGCTTCACACTGATCGACTTTCGAGAGATGGCGTCGAAAAAGTTGCAGAGACCAATAAGCGTGTCACAGACGTGCTTGTCCATTATCCCTCTAAGGGCAACAATTAGTATCTGCGTCATCATCACATGACAGTCATGAGACTTCATCCCGCTAAACCTTTTCTTGTCCATGTCTAGATATCTGCTTATCTTGCCACAGTAACCGTAACTAACCTTGACTCCGGTAAGGCACTTAAAGAAGGCATTGATCTCAGCCTGACTTAAGGTGAAGCAAGAAGGGGGGCAATAATCCTCTTTTTTTTATTTTCTTGCCCTTCTTCTCCCGTGCCTCTGTCTCCGTCTCTGTCTCGTCTGAAATTTTACGGGGCGGCATGATCTTCCCTGATTTTCAAATCTTGCAAGTCTTTTCTTGCCTTAGGCCCATCCTTGGTCTTATCCGGCATGTTCATCAGCGTTGCGAGCACGCTCTCAAGGACATTCTTACAGATATGCATTTGATCAAGGCAATGAGGTGTATCGAGTTTGTGCCAGTACTCCAAGTCCCAGAACACAGACCTCATCTTCCATAGGTCCGGCGCCTTTCTCATCGTCTTTCCCGGCGCGGGGCACTCCTTCAAGTTTTTCAACAGCTCATCGATTTCGGCACCGCTCCGCTTACGTGGAGGTCCTCGATGCTCAGCGTGACCATTGAATAGATCTCCATGGTTTCTCCATGGGTCGTCCTGTTCCAGCCATCTTCGATGCCCCATGTACACGATTTTCCCAGACCCGCCATCTTTCCTTGACATTAGCTGCTGAGACGTCGTATCATCCATGCACCACGTGCATCCGCAATATCCATGGCACACCTGGCCTGCCACATATCCGTAACCGAGATAATCCTGCACTGTCGTGATCAGCGCGGCTCTCATGTTGAAATACTCACCTTTGCTGGCGTCCCATGTCTTGGCCGGTGTTTTCCATAAAGTGTCTAACTCCTCTTGAAGTAGCCCCAGATACAAATTAATATTATTTCCTGGTTTTTTCGGCCCTTGAATAAGCATGCTCATGTGAATGTACTTCGATTTCATGCACAACCAGGGGGAGGTTGTACATCCATACGAACACGGGCCATGTGCTATGGTTGGTGTTCTTGTTGCCAAACGGATTCATGCCATCGGTACACGCGGCGAGCACGATGTTACTTGCATCACATTCAAAATACCGATAGAAGCTGTTCAACGCTCTCCACTGGCTTCCATCCTTCACATGTCTCAGCTTCGGATCATCTCCATCTTCGGGCTTCTTCCTCTCCGCGTGCCAGCGCATTAGCTTTGCTTCCTTGAGATCTACAAAATACCTCTGGAGACGGGGAGTGATCGGTAAGTACCATACAACTTTATGGGGACATTTCTTCCCGGTCTTCTTGTATCGAGAAGCATTGCATACCGGACATCTTGTTTTTTCGGCGTGCTCCTTCCGATAAATTATGCAATCGTTGATGCATGCATGGTATCTAACGTGTGGCAGATCAAGAGGGCACACGATCTTCTTGGCCTCATCAACACTAGTAGGACATATATTACCCGTGGGAAGAACATCCTTTAGGTACTTGAGATGCTCATCGAGGCTAGTGTCGGTCCATTTGTTTTTAGCCTTCGTCTTCAGGAGTTGGAGCGTGAAACTCAAGCGGGTCACCTCAGGATTGCAACCACCATACAATGGAGTGTTCGAGTCTACCACCAGTTGCTCCAGCTTAGCCTCCTCTCTAGAAGGAGCTCTCTCAGTACTCGTCTCCTTGCGAAGCAATGCTTGAACATGAGGGTCCCGCACGATTGAACTTAGTACCGACAAACTCTGCTGCGTGGAGTCCATGTCGTTCTCTCCGCCGCCATGTCCGGCCCCTTCTCC
>NW_025240033.1:0-3710 GCF_018294505.1 Triticum aestivum
AAAAACAATATATACATGGACATTTTGTTCTCACGTGCCGATCGATTCGAACCACGTGCAAACGAATACTTACTAAATAATAATGAGTACATAGTTATTCTTTTTTTTAGAATCATGTAGTATCCTCTAGCGTGTGAGTTTTAATGTATATGTGTTAAAAAAAGAGTTTTAATGTATACAGCTCAGCGCATACGGAATCAAATCTCATGGCCTATCACGAGTTTTAATGTACGTAGCGAAGCGAAGCAATTCTTCTCTAGCTGCTTGCTCACTACATTCATGAGTTTTAATGTATATATCTCAGTACATTCACGAGTTTTAATGTATAAACCTCTCCAACCCCGAGACACACTCGACATCCACTCTTCTAATCGAGGTGAACAAGTGCAAGGAGTGCAAGCCACTAGTAGAAAAAGAGACTAATGTGAAGCTCATTAGTCCCGGTTTGTAATTGAACCGGCACTAATGTGACCTTTAGTGCCGGTTCCAACGGCTAGGCGGGCGACGCTCATTAGTACCGGTTCGTGACAAACCTCTAGTACCAGTTCGTGCCACTAACCGGTATTAAAGAGGTGGTGGCCTTTAGTACGGATTGGTGGCTCCAACCGGTACTAAAGATCCCCCCACTTTAATACGGATTCGTGCCACCAACCGGTACTAAAGGGTGCACCGCCACCGGTAATGCACAATGTTTAGTCCCAACTCGCTAGTTGAGAGGAGCTCGCACCAGTTTATAAGCCCCGCCGCGGCTACCATGTCGAGCTCCTCTCTAAGCATGCCTTTGTGGGCCTATTGCAAGTCCTCTGTCCTGTGGGCCCTACTGGGCCATACGGGCCTGTATCCTGGCCCAACTAGAGGTTGGGTTTCTAGTCGTATTCAGGCCGTGCGGCCCCAATAGGTGGGCTGTTTTTGTTTTATTAAAAAAATTAAAAAAATTCTTTAGTCCCGGTTGGTGTGTTACCAACCGGGACTAAAGGTCACCCAGACCACGGCGCGCCTCGTGCCACGTGGGGGCCCATTAGTGACGGTTCATGCTGAACCGGGACTAAAGGGAGGGACCTTTAGTTTCGTTTGGGGACATACCGCGGGCCGCAGGCAGGCAAGTCTGGGGACCCCCGTTCCCAGAACGCCGACATGCTTTCTTTGCCGCGCTGATGTAGGTGAGAGACATCGTCGCAGGACACGCTAATTCAGGTGATGGAGGTGGCCTGGCCACTGTAGCTCCAGCTCTTCTGTGGCACTAGTTTTGAGTTCGGTAGTAGCAGCAGTTGATGGTGATGGCAATGTTGCCTCCGCCTCAGGGTTTTTCTAATGTGGATAATAGTGATTTCTCTCCTATCCCTTGCTACACCCACCCCCGCATTGAGATGTAGTAACACTGTCATCTAAGAAATTAAATGTTAATGGCACTTTTTAAATTAAAAACATTTAAGATTGTATGCACAAATGTCCGTCCCATATTGATGAAATGGGCACCCCACATTTCATATATGTGGTTTGCTTATTAGAAATACTATTCAGCGTCGGTGATAAAGGATTTAATCGTGCGGCGAGATGCATAGAAGGGCCGAGAGAATGCGGTGGCGCGATCTCGATCACCCCATTTCCGTCAGGCAGGGCGATGCGGGGTCCCTGACAACTTCTCGATGGTGATCGGATGCGCGTATCTATATTTTTTTTTGTTGTGCTAAATGTGCCAGGAAAAGATAAATAATTTCCGAACTACATTGTTAGGAACGCTGGCTTTTGTGCATCATACGATATATAGATGGAGCTTTAAAAAAATAACATCTACTTGGACATTTTGTTCTCACGTCCTGTCGATTCAACCACGTGCGAACGAATACTTACTAAATAATAGGGAGTGCGTAGTTATTTTTTTTAAAATCCTTTGACGCGTGAGTTTTAATGTATATGTGTTCAAAAAAAGTGTTTTAATGTATATCGCTCAGCTCATACGGGATGAAATCTCATGGCCTATCATGAGTTTTAGTGTACGCAGTGAAGCGAAGCGATTCTTCTCCAGCCTAGCCGCTGAAGCTCCAGCTCTTTGGTGGGAATACTATTTAGTTCGGTAGTAGCAGCAGATGGTGATGGCGACGCTGCCTCCACCTCAGGGGTTCGCCTTTGGGATGAATATGCAGCAGGAGATAGTGATGGAGCTGCCTCCTCCACAGGGGGTTACCGTCGGGATGGATATGCGGGAGATGCCTCCGCCACCGGGGTTCGCCACAGGGATGGATATGGAGCAGATGCAGATGGTGATTCTTCGGCCGCTAGGTTTCGATGATGAGACTGGCATGGCGGTGCAGCAGTTGCTAATGGCGATGCCTCCGTCACCGGAGATCCCTGGCGCGCTGCAGACGAACACCGGCTTCATGTTCCTATACTGAGACGATGAGATCCAAACCTGTGTACATCCCTTCAAGTGAAAGCATTCAACAATGGACGATAGTTCTTCAATGTTTTGTCGTCTAGTTACATCTAGATGAAATATTTCGTCAACTTTTATGTCATTTCTGTATTATCAATAATTAATGGCTAAATCTGTATTGCCCCTTGCTGGCTGCTGGTATTTAATGAATACAAATATCTTAGCTGGCATCATTATACAACGATCTATGTGCATCTTTGGTGTTTGTTTTTTCACATCTAATAGATGTCAGCTAAGCTGGCGTCAGCGGATAAAAGCTAAGATGACGTCAGCAGATAAACAAAAGCGCCATAGTTCTATTGTTTGTATGTTTTTTCTGTTTCTCATTGTATTTTTGTATTTCGTCAACGACAGAAAAATTCGCTGAAACAAATATGCCACGAGAGCTAAGGTTCAAACTGGAGACCCCTTGTTGGTTCTGGCATGCACAAACCGGACTAGAGTAAAATCAATTTTATGCACGGCTAGGCTGCATGGTGTCGCTGATGGGTGGTGCGATCTGATTCGCAATGCTCCGGTGCCATCTAGAGCGACATGCGGTGTGCTACTGGATTTTTGGTCAGCAATGTACTAGTGTTGACTTCTTTTCTCAGTGGACACACGTTCAATACTAAGGATGACTTAACATGGTAAAAAGCACTCGAGTGACAAAGTAAGCATTTTTCTTTAAAAATATATCAGTGAATAAATTGTAGAACAAGGCGAATAGGTTTTTTAGGACAACGTGAATAGCTTTTGAAAATTCATGATGATCACTTTATAACTATGCAATATCCATTTTTTAAATGTGTGACCATTTTTGAAGCACATGATTAAAAACTTCTAAAACTTGTGAAATGTTCTCAAAATGCAACAAACATTTCATATAAGACAGTGACTACATTTTAAAACAGGGTGAACAACATTTCAAATGCTTTGAACATTTCTGGAAAATATGTGATGTACATTTTGAAACATGGTGAATATTTTTATAACATACACTATATATGAACATTTTTAAGTAATTGATGAAAAAACTAAGAAATAAAAATCTTAAATTTAAAATTAAATAATATAATGATAAAGGAAAGAAAGAATGTAAAATAGAAAGACAGGAAAAGAAACAAAATGAACGCAAAGACAGAAAAATTAAAAAATATTTGTGAAATTAGAAGATGTCTATAAATTTGGAAAAGATCTTGATTATTTTCGTAGACTGAAACATGTATTAAAAACATGATTTGTTTTAAATTTCATTATTTTGGAAAATGATCATGACATTATATAAATAATAAAA
>NW_025240034.1:0-3709 GCF_018294505.1 Triticum aestivum
AGAGAAAAGAAAAAGAAAAAAAAGTGTGAGGAAAAAAAAGAGAGGAAAAAAAGAGAAGAAAAAAAACAAAATTCGGATCTATCTAGACTCAATCCCGTAGTTGAATTCGGATTGAAATCTGTTTTGTGCACTGTTTAGTAAAACAGGCATAACTTCCTCATACGAACTCCGTTTTGCCTCCACAAGTACTCAAATTAAAGCCAGTGACTAGACGCATCTGAATAGTTGCAAAAGCTAGTTCAATATTTGGCGTCTAAAAATCAGCTTCTAAATAGGTCTTTTTGCCCTCCAAAGTTCGCGCATACACTTTGTTCCAATTTTTCAGGCGAGTTTTAAAATTGACTCCTCATATCAATTCGGAATTGAATGATTCTTTTTGCATTGGAAAACTTGAGTTAGTAGCAAACTTTTCAAGAGGAAAGTTGAAGAGAGAGTTGTTATATATCCTGCTTGGCAGTTGTTATTCATTATTATCTTTATTGCCGTTGTGATCTTCACTTATATCTTGCTGTCCAGAGCTACTTATCCTTCATTGATGCTAGTTGTGCTATGTCGTGACCTCATTAGTGTTCTAGGCTCGCGTCTCTAATTCGGTCTAGCCTAGGACCAGCACAGTACCGTCGTTGAGCGTTTATTCAACATTGCATCTTTGAATTGATTATTGCTAATCTTTTGCTACCATATATAGCCAACCCAGCTCCACATATTTCTACACCGTGTATACGTACGTTCCCCTGGCAATCGCTCTACACAATCTTTAGAGTTATTTGACACCGCTGGTTGCCTGTCACCACCTGTCGCATGGTAAGAACTTGTAAGATATTGATATTTGCTTTACTGTGAGCACGTTACAACCACATCCTAGTTGTTCATAGGAACATTATTCTCGAATTTTGTTTCTTGTTTCTACTAATCATGACAGGTTCCGGAGAAAGAAGTTCTTGGACGACGAACACATCCTCACCATCACGAGAGTTGGGACAACACACACAAGCACATGGTCAGCTTATCTCTTTACCATCATTTGAGGGTAGATTTAATCCTGCTATTTATCTAGATTGGGAGCTTGAAGTAGAACAAGTTTTTAGTTACCATGACTTTTTTGAAATTGAGCGAGTACGAGCTGCCACTAGAGCATTTACTAGTTTTGCTTCTGTTTGGTGGAGTGTGCATTGTAAGAAAAACATTGATAACCAACCCACAACTTGGAAATATTTGAAACATGTAATGAGACAACAATTTTTCCCTCCTTACTATCCTCGTGAATTGCTTCGCAAATTTGAACAATTTAAACAAGGCAATAACACTGTTCATGCTTACTACCAAGAGTTCAAATCTTATATGCATCATTGTGACATAGAAGAATCTGAGGATGATACAATGAATAGATTTTTTGGTGGTTTGAACCATGATATCCAGGCAAGATTTAGGTATATTCCTTGTTGCATTACTGGTATGTATGTTCGTGCTTGTACCTTTGAGAGACAGTTACAGGAGGATGCATCGGGTGACTACAACAACTACTATTCCAATTCATGCTCACTACCATCGGTTGATTCCTCCACCGTTGCACCTACTAGAGCAGCCACACCTCAGATTGTGAGTGCGACATCATCTCAAGTGTATGGTACATTGTCATTGTCCATACCGACATCAACTACATCTTTGCGAGAAGGTAATAGTAAAGGTATTGATTATATAACTTCACATGAGAATGATGCATCCCTAATTAACTTAAATACATCATGTGTTGAGTTACCTGTTGATTTGAGCACGCCATCTATTTTAGAGAATCGTGTTACTATCATGAATGAATCATGTGATCAAACAACTGAAATACCAACAATTTTGAGTGCACCCATTGAATTAACTATTGATGCAAAAGAACCAATGTTTAATCATTTTGATGTGACCTCTAATCTTAGTGATGATTCTGTGTCCAATGACTTACTGCATGTTTGCTTATTTAAGCATGTTGTAGCATGTAAATTTGATGCAAGTAAGGTTTATTCACCAATGTTGGGATGGTTTAATGATGAATATTGTCAATCTTTTGATATGAATAAGAGCTTCACTTATATGTGCAAACTGAGTTGCAATATTTTCATGCCTTCTACTTATGATAATATTTTAGCTTTATATTTTATGATCTATGAAAGTTACTCATGTATACATGTGTCATATGTGCAAAAACCAAGGGAAGTAAAAATGGATGACATATACATATACAACATGTATACTTTGTCTCTTTTGTTAGCCACATTTCAGATTAAGCAACGCCGAGGACGGCTTTGTTTTCAAAAATGGGAGGATGATGAGGACATGACTACCTTGGACACGACCAAAAATATTGCATACATGCATATTTGTCAGGTGATTTCTAGTGCAAACTATTCAATAATCTATTTAGGTTATCCAGAACAAAAATACTTCACACACTTTTGTGTTTTGTCTAATTGCAGGTGTATGGGATATTTGTACAATTAACATATGAAGATAAGGGAGAAAGAGATGTTTAAGTGCTGTTCAAAAAGTTCTCTCACGTCACTTTTGGGCCAAGAGAAGATAGAGTCCAAGTCTCTCACGTTCTGGATTCAGATTCGGACTGCACAGACATACCTGACTCAAAACGCCAACAACTTTTTCATACGAACTCCGAATTGGGTGATTCTTTTTTTGTTGGATTCTAGATTTTGTGCTCTTTCCAGCCCAATTAGATTCACCTTCAAATTCGTCCGGAGCGTTGAGATATCGACGAAACAATCAGACGCTACAGCAGAATCCGAGTCAAACAACAAGTCCAAAGTAGTTGCATCACCTCCACTTGGGCCCATTGGCCTTGTACGACCTAGGGTTGGTTTTAGGATGCCTTGGGACGTTCTCCCACCTCCTTGGCCGCCACCCCTTCCTCCTATATAAGTAGATCCATCTAGTAGCTTTTTCCTTGGGATTTGTTTAGTTAAAAGTTAGCCAACGCAACTTCGTGTACTTCGTTTGTGTCCAACGACCAGACCAAGACCGCTTTCGGATCCCCACCTTTATCAATACTTCATACATATTTGCAATATTCAGATTGCTTTTATCATATTCTTGCTCGTTCTTCGATTGCTTGCAGGAATAGACCTTCGTGGTCAGGTTGATCATGCACCGTCATGGTCAATAACCTCTGGAGATTGGTTTAGCGATTGCTAAGGCGCAACGTCGTGCACGTTTGTAGTCGGATCGTCAAAGTCGTCTCCACCAAATCAATAGTTACCATCTCATCGAAAGATCGGGACACCCCCGCCTCTATCAATTTCCGTACCACTCTGGTGCGGATCTTACCCTGGTAGACCTACGAGGTTCAGTAGTAACTTGATCTGAAGTTTCATGAGCAATATCATTAGCTTCCTCACCGATTGGTGTAGTTGTCACAGGAACCGGTTCTTGTGATGAACTACTTTCCAACAAGGGAGAAGGTACAGGTACCTCGTCAAGTTCTACTTTCCTCCCACTCACTTCTTTCGAGAGAAACTCCTTCTCTAGAAAGGATCCAAATTTAGCAACGAAAATCTTGCCTTCAGATCAGTGATAGAAGGTGTACCCAATAGTCTCTTTTGGGTATCCTATGAAGTCACATTTCTCCGATTTGGGTTCGTGCTTATCTGGTTGAAGTTTCTTCACATAAGCATCGCAGCCCCAAACTTTAAGAAACGACAACTTTGGTTTC
>NW_025240035.1:0-2185 GCF_018294505.1 Triticum aestivum
TTGCATGCCGCACCCCACGCGGCCAGGAACGCCCCCGCCGAGTCCAATACCTGCCCACCACGTTGTACTCTACCGCCGCCGTCAATGCCACTAATGCCGTCTCTGTGAAGCTATGCTATGATGATAGCCTAGGTACTCATCAAGTATATAAAGAAAGCCTGGAGCTAGATCCCTCAGTCAAGTACTAGTAATCCTCCTTGATGTATATAGAATCGTTTACGGACCGTGCAACAACCTTCCTCCAATCGTGATTTGCGGATTTCACTAATTTCTATTACCCCACGAGTAGTATTCTATTTGTACGTTGTCTTGGGCGTGTCTAACGCGCGCGCTCGATTTCCGACCAGAGCGCAAACAACAACTTCAGTCTTTTTTGAGACAAAAAAACGACAACTTGAGCGATCGGGTTTGGTCCTATTCCCGGTCCGGATCGATCCCGGCCGGGAACGCTCTACCTATTCATGAGTTTGGCCCAGCGCTGGCCCAATACCTGCCCTAGTCTCTTTTTCTTTCCACGTTTTTTTCTCTTGGGCCTGTATATTCCTATTGCGCCCATTCCTTATCTGGGAAAGAAATTTTCAGGGACAGTAATGGGCGGGAAATTCCACTTTTGATTGAAATAAACCCCCTAAAAAAAGAGACTGAAATAAACTAGCACTTTCAACGAAAATTAATTGCTAGTTTTGCAGAGAAAAATTAACCTATCCTTCTATTCCCTTCGATTAAATTTGTCCATGTTTTTATTCAGACAAAAAAAGCATGCTCAATTGAATTGATCTACAGCTTTTTGGTTGAATCGGGAATGTTCATTGAATTGATCTTCTATGAAAAATTTCAAATTAACGACAAATTTTCGAAAGCATGAACATATTTTGTAAATTCTGAACAACTATTGAATTTATGATTTCTGGAAATCATGAACATATTTTGAAATTCATGAAAACTTTTGGAAAACTCAAACATTTGTTGTGTCAATTTGGTGTCACGTGCTCGCGACGATGTCCACCTCGACTCGCGTAACCTTAAGATAGGATGGCAGTGGTGTCACGTGCTCGTCTTGGCGTTCAACGTCGCAACCGCGGCGACGTCCACCTCAACTCGCATAAGCCTAAGACAGGGTGACAGTAGTGTCACGTGCTTGCTCGTCGTCCGTCTTCGCACCACGAGGACGCCCGCCTCGACTCACATACACTAGTAGAAAAGGGGGCATCAGTCCTGGTTCGTAAGGGCCTGAACCGGGACTAAAGGGTCGTTACTAATGCCTCCCCCCTTTAGTCCCGGCTCAAACTGGAACCGGGACTAAAGGTCGCGGCCACGTGGAGCTCCACCTTTAGTCCCGGTTGGTAACACCAACCGGGACTAAAGGAAATTTTATGATTTTTTTTTGAAAAAAAATTTTGAATTTTTTTGAATTTTTTTATTTTCAAATTTCTGAATTATTTTAACCTCTAATCTCTAATCACCACCCTCATCACTGCTCAATTTATCCTCTAATCTCTAATCACCCCTCATCATTCATAATCATCTAACTTCCCGAACGGTCACCCATCCTCCCACTCCCCCAGCCTGAGCACGCTTAACTTCCGGGTTCTATTCTCCCTCTATTCCAAGTCTGCACTTGTTGTTTTGCTGACAATAGTAAGATGTCAATCCTATTAACCCTCAGGAATTTTGCGTGAGCATGAAGTGACACATTTCACTGTTTGAGTTTGAAACTATTGTTTTAAAAAACAATAATTATTTAGTAACACTAATATTTCTTGAATAATTAGTTTGACCATTGTTTGACCACAGTTTGACCAGATTTGACCAAAATTCAAAATAACTGAAATAATTATTTAGTAACACTAACATTCTAGAATAATTAGTTTGACCATTGTTTGACCATAGTTTGAAATTTTTTCGATTTTTTCCACTCTACATCTTAAAAGCTCCATAAATTTTTTTCTGTTATGTTTTTGAGGATTCTAAAAATGTTTAACAAAGTTCCCCGGTTAAATTTGGATGTAACTTTTCGAGTAGATGATTTTTCATACAAAAAACTTTTTCATCCGAGTCAGTATGCAAAAGTTATGCCCATTTTACTAAATTCTAGAGAGATTTTGCAAATAAAGTCAAAATTCATATTTGTAAATTTTCCCAACAACTAGACCACATATCACATGGGAAACTGAAAAGGCGATCC
>NW_025240035.1:2340-3709 GCF_018294505.1 Triticum aestivum
AAAATGGGACCTTTAGTACCGGTTCGTGCCATGAACCGGTACTAATGCCTCAAACCCCATTAGTACCGGTTGGTGGGACGAACCGGGACTAAAGGTCTAACCCTTTAGTCCCGGTTGGTGCCACGAACCGGGACTAATGGGCATCGCACCCTTTAGTCCCGGTTCGTGGCACCAACCGGGACTAAAAGGTCCAAACGAACTGGGACAAATGGCCCACGTGGCCCCTGGGCACACGAACCGGGACTAATGCCCCCATTAGTCCTAGTTCTAGACTGAACCGGGACTAATGGGCTAGCCCGGGGTGGACCAAATCCCTCTTTTCTACAAGTGATAACACTAAGACAGGGTGGCAGTGGTGTGACGTGCTCGTCTCGGTGTCCGTTGTGGTAGCGACGATGACGTCCGCCTAGACTCGCGTAACCCTAAGTTAGGGTGGCAGTGGTGTCACGTGCTTGTCTCGGAGTCCGTCATCGCCATTGCGACAACGTCCGCCTCGACTTGCGTAACCTACTCTGAGATTGTAAAGGATAATCCGACAATTACAGCAGAGCGGTTTGAAATATTCAAGGCGGCTTGCGTTGCTGCAGCTACGAAAGAAAAGTCAGAGTACATGAAGGGGCTCCAAGAGAGGAACATGGGGTGCCACCACCTCAGAAGCCGTGGTTACGCGGGGAAGAGGTCCATATGGGCCAAGGAGGACACGAAACGTGAAAGTCTGGGCATCCCAGACCCCTTGGCGGAGTTCACCTTCCCGTAGGAGCGTGACGTTATCAGGGCCTGGTATCGTTGGGACCCAGTCAAGAAGGTTTTCGAGATGGACGCGGTCACGACAGAGTTCATGAGACTGCTGGTAATTTTAGCTTCTGATCAATTCGACTCCATGTTTAGTCATATTTGTAAACGATCCTTGTTCCTTTTGCAGAAAGGGCAATACAGGATTGCGGCCGAAAGCGACTCGCCGTCAGAGGCGTTGGCGAGGCCCAAGTGGGACACCCCATTCAACTGGGCCTTGAACATATTGAAAGGACTTCCGGTGGACACTCGGTCGTCGTATGGACGCGTGCACGGTATCGAAGACGGCGCCACGTGGAAGAAGTACTACCGTGATACCATGGGGGAGAGAAAGGAAAGACTGAGGTTAAATGAAGAAAACATCGACAAGAAGGTTGCGATTGGGGTTGATAAGAAATTAGCTGAGACAATCAAAGCAGCGGTAGCTGCCGCAAAAGAGGAGATTGCAACTTCCTATAGTGTCTTGGTTCTGGCTATCGTCAGTTGGACCAAGCAAAATCCAAATAAGGATGTAGAGGACCTCCCCTTTTCAACTTCTTGGGGAGCAGCTCGACTAGCGTTGCAGCAGCACTTGCCC
>NW_025240036.1:0-3709 GCF_018294505.1 Triticum aestivum
GCGGTGCTCGTCGTCGAACGAGAAACGGACGGACACAAGTTTCCTCTCCAAAAACCGGTTTATTACGTGTCCACTGTCCTAACCCCATGCAAGTCCCAGTACCCGCATTATCAAAAGATAGCATACGCGGTGTTCATGGCATCCCGGAAGCTGTGACACTATTTCCAAGAGTGTTCAATAACAGTGGCATCCGAAGTACCTCTTAATGATATTATAAACAACCGCGACGCAACGGGCCGGATTGCCAAATGGGCCATCGAGCTCCTTCCGTTCGATATAATTTACAAGCCACGGCGAGCTATCAAATCATAGGTTTTGGCTGACTTCATCACCGAATGAACCGAAGTCGAGCTCCCTAAGGAGTACGGCGCATATTCCAACTGGATCATGCACTTCGACGGCTCCAAAATGTTGGCTGGCCTGGGGGCTGGCGTCGTTCTGACGTCCCCTACAGGAGATACAGTACAATACGTACTCCAGATAATGTACACGGACTCCAACAATGCAGCCGAATACGAGGCCCTTCTACATGGTCTCCGGATGGCAGTTTCCATGGGCATTCAACGCCTAGAGGTCCGTGGGGATTGAAACCTCGCGGTATCCCAAATAAATGGAGACTTTGACGCCAAAGATCCGAAAATGGCAGCTTATCGCAACACCGTCTTAAAGATGTCAGCCCGGTTTGAGGGGTTCGAATTTCACCATATAGCCCGGGAGAACAACTAGGCAGCAGACGTGTTGGCATGCATCGGTGCAAAGCGCGATGCCGTCCCTCCCAACATCTTCCTAGAAAGGCTTTTCAAGCCATCCGTAACATGGGAGGTAGAGTGCGGAAACAACAGCTCGGGCACAACCACACTACCCCTCACCGAACATTCTGACACAGTTGGTGGCTCCGCCAACGAAATAACACCGTCAGCCCACACAATAATGGTAGTCATTGCCCCGTGGACAGAACCATTCCTAGCCTACCTAACTAGGCAGGAACTTCCCGAGGACCAAAACGAGGCCCGCTGCATAGTGCGGCGATCTAAAGCCTACAAAATCCACGAGGGGGAGCTTTATAAAAAGAGCACAACCGGAGTCCTTCAAAGGTGTATCTCCGAAGAAGAAGGGCGAAATCTTCTGGCTGAAATTCATGCCGGACTAGGCGGGCACCACGCCGCAGCCCGGGCCCTTGTAAGCAAGGCCTTCCGTACTGGATTTTATTGGCCGACGGCCCGGGCAGACGCTCAGGACTTAGTGCAGCGATGAGTCGGTTGCCAACTATTCGCTAATCAAAGCCACATGCCACCTATCGCCCTACAAACCATACCCATCACCTGGCCTTTTGCGATCTGGGGGCTTGACATGGTTGGACCCCTTAAAGGAGGAACCCACAAGAAAAAATATCTACTGGTCAAGGTGGACAAATTCACCAAATGGATAGAGGCCAAGCCCGTAAAGACGGCCGAATCTGGACCAGTGATAGACTTCATATCCGGGGTTGTACACCGTTACGGCGTCCCCCACAGCATCATAACTGACAACGACACAAACTTCACGGCCGATGAAGTTAAACTCTGGTGCAAAAACATGGGCATCAAGCTCGACTACGCTTCAGTCTATCACCCACAAACTAACGGTCAAGTCGAGCAAGCCAACAATCTCATCATGAGCGGCATCAAACCCAGACTAGTGCGATCCCTCAAGGAATCTAACACGCACTGGGTAGAGGAGCTTGACTCCGTACTCTGGGGGCTGCGGACCACGCCGAATCGCACTACCGGATTCACACCATTTTTTATGGTATACGACACAGAGGCAGTCCTGCCCTACGACATAATTCATGACTCACCTCGCGTGCGCATGTACGAAGAAAGAGAAGCCGAACTCGATCGGCGGGACAGCTTGGACGCACTAGAGGAGGAGCGCGACGTAGCAAAAGCCCGTTCCACATTCTATCAATAGCAGGCTCGAAGATATCAAAGCAGAGAAGTATGGGCCAAAAATTATAACATTGGCGAACTAGTTCTACGCCTGCCGGACAAGAAAAAGGACAAACTAAAGCCCAAATGGGAGGGTCCCTTCATAATCGACCAAGTACTGACTGGTGGAGCGTACCGTCTGCGAAACGCATCGGATAAACCGACTCGAGCCGAACCCATGGAACGTAGCATGCCTACGAAGATTCTACGCCTAGCGCCGGACTCCGTGTTCGTCTCCTTCCTCTGTCCTCTTTTTATTTTTTCACATTAGGTGTCTGGCATTTCTCTCCTTCTCCCTACCTTTTTTTCTCTCCTCCAAAACCCTTAGGGGCTTGCTTGCGCATTGTTCGCACATACTTGATGCGCCACCCACGCTCATCATACCTGGGGGCTTCTTTATCAGAAGTTTATATAAACGGTCCTCATGCCCAAAACATGTGTGACACTTCCGCATGAACCTTTTATACACCATTATATGCATCAATATGACTTAAGTTTTGGCCAAGCTGGGTTGCCTGGCTCCTGTGCTTACCCCTACGTTCCCGTTCGTTCGGCTAGGTGGTAAAGGGAGCACCTCTCCGATTGTTACTGCCGGGTCAGTCGGATGTGTACCTCAGACTGGGTGAAGCCGAAAGCTAGCGTTCTTAAGGGAATATTCGGTCAGTGAACTAAAAGATGATTTTTCTTGTTTATTTATCTGCTCCCAGATGCTTTTCTGCTATTTTTAGCAGTTCGGACATGCACCTTAGGGCATGCCTCCCAGGGAAAGGAACCCCTAACGGAACTATTCTCCCTAGAAGATGTTTCTTACTAACCATGTAATATACATAACTAGTTGGGCACTTGTCCGCTAAAGCAATTATGACCCCTACGCCTTGTCTCCATGCATGCCCCGGATCTTACATAATCGAGAGGGTATTCGGACACACTCCGGACTATAGGGTCCAGAGGTCGAAGCGAAAAGGTCCGCAATGACAAACGATCTACAATCCGGCTAGAAGGCATTTTTCATGTCATTTTAAATTACAGAGTCAATCCGACCCGGTATATTCTTCTTCAATACCATCCAACAGGCGGTCTAATTTACAGTCCTATTGAGAATACTTTGCAGCCAGCTCTACCTGGCCATATACTAAACTGACAGGGATCTCCTTTCCGTCAGGACCCATAGGGACGACTTCGGCCATATGATTCGGGTCAGCCTTCGCGTACCGAGTCTTCACCATGGCCCAGGCCTCCCTGGCACCTTGACGACAGGCCGATATCTTCCACAACCGGAAGCGTTGTCGAACTCCCTCCAGCTTCTTGGCAAGCTCCCCAAGGCCTTCGGGTGCGGAGAGGGATGGACACATAGCCTGGACAATGCCTTGCATTGCCTGCCGAACTCGTTCGTGCAGTTG
This sequence comes from Triticum aestivum, assembly GCF_018294505.1. Classification (NCBI taxonomy): domain Eukaryota; kingdom Viridiplantae; phylum Streptophyta; class Magnoliopsida; order Poales; family Poaceae; genus Triticum; species Triticum aestivum. Next base: position 3,368 of record NW_025240036.1, read on the forward strand.
CACCAGCTCGGGAAGAAGGTCCCCCGTCGAACCAGGCATTTCCTCCCGCAGGACGACCTGTCAGCAGACCTACAGACATAGCTCTGTCAATCGACTTCCTTGTCGATTTTTTTTCGAGAATTCGTTCAAGCACTTACTAAAAATGCCGCGTCGAAGTCGCCGATTCTCCTTTACGGAAGCAGACAGCTGAATACAAACATCCTTTAGTTCCTCGCCCAACTGGGCATTGGCGTCTTGAAGTTTGTTCTTCTCTTGCCTCACCCTTGTCAGCACGCTCTCGCCAGCCTTTAGCTGGCGTAGGAGTTGTTGCTTGTCCGGATTCACTCCGGCCCCATCTGCATT
>NW_025240037.1:0-3709 GCF_018294505.1 Triticum aestivum
GCGGTGCTCGTCGTCGAACGAGAAACGGACGGACACAAGTTTCCTCTCCAAAAACCGGTTTATTACGTGTCCACTGTCCTAACCCCATGCAAGTCCCAGTACCCGCATTATCAAAAGATAGCATACGCGGTGTTCATGGCATCCCGGAAGCTGTGACACTATTTCCAAGAGTGTTCAATAACAGTGGCATCCGAAGTACCTCTTAATGATATTATAAACAACCGCGACGCAACGGGCCGGATTGCCAAATGGGCCATCGAGCTCCTTCCGTTCGATATAATTTACAAGCCACGGCGAGCTATCAAATCATAGGTTTTGGCTGACTTCATCACCGAATGAACCGAAGTCGAGCTCCCTAAGGAGTACGGCGCATATTCCAACTGGATCATGCACTTCGACGGCTCCAAAATGTTGGCTGGCCTGGGGGCTGGCGTCGTTCTGACGTCCCCTACAGGAGATACAGTACAATACGTACTCCAGATAATGTACACGGACTCCAACAATGCAGCCGAATACGAGGCCCTTCTACATGGTCTCCGGATGGCAGTTTCCATGGGCATTCAACGCCTAGAGGTCCGTGGGGATTGAAACCTCGCGGTATCCCAAATAAATGGAGACTTTGACGCCAAAGATCCGAAAATGGCAGCTTATCGCAACACCGTCTTAAAGATGTCAGCCCGGTTTGAGGGGTTCGAATTTCACCATATAGCCCGGGAGAACAACTAGGCAGCAGACGTGTTGGCATGCATCGGTGCAAAGCGCGATGCCGTCCCTCCCAACATCTTCCTAGAAAGGCTTTTCAAGCCATCCGTAACATGGGAGGTAGAGTGCGGAAACAACAGCTCGGGCACAACCACACTACCCCTCACCGAACATTCTGACACAGTTGGTGGCTCCGCCAACGAAATAACACCGTCAGCCCACACAATAATGGTAGTCATTGCCCCGTGGACAGAACCATTCCTAGCCTACCTAACTAGGCAGGAACTTCCCGAGGACCAAAACGAGGCCCGCTGCATAGTGCGGCGATCTAAAGCCTACAAAATCCACGAGGGGGAGCTTTATAAAAAGAGCACAACCGGAGTCCTTCAAAGGTGTATCTCCGAAGAAGAAGGGCGAAATCTTCTGGCTGAAATTCATGCCGGACTAGGCGGGCACCACGCCGCAGCCCGGGCCCTTGTAAGCAAGGCCTTCCGTACTGGATTTTATTGGCCGACGGCCCGGGCAGACGCTCAGGACTTAGTGCAGCGATGAGTCGGTTGCCAACTATTCGCTAATCAAAGCCACATGCCACCTATCGCCCTACAAACCATACCCATCACCTGGCCTTTTGCGATCTGGGGGCTTGACATGGTTGGACCCCTTAAAGGAGGAACCCACAAGAAAAAATATCTACTGGTCAAGGTGGACAAATTCACCAAATGGATAGAGGCCAAGCCCGTAAAGACGGCCGAATCTGGACCAGTGATAGACTTCATATCCGGGGTTGTACACCGTTACGGCGTCCCCCACAGCATCATAACTGACAACGACACAAACTTCACGGCCGATGAAGTTAAACTCTGGTGCAAAAACATGGGCATCAAGCTCGACTACGCTTCAGTCTATCACCCACAAACTAACGGTCAAGTCGAGCAAGCCAACAATCTCATCATGAGCGGCATCAAACCCAGACTAGTGCGATCCCTCAAGGAATCTAACACGCACTGGGTAGAGGAGCTTGACTCCGTACTCTGGGGGCTGCGGACCACGCCGAATCGCACTACCGGATTCACACCATTTTTTATGGTATACGACACAGAGGCAGTCCTGCCCTACGACATAATTCATGACTCACCTCGCGTGCGCATGTACGAAGAAAGAGAAGCCGAACTCGATCGGCGGGACAGCTTGGACGCACTAGAGGAGGAGCGCGACGTAGCAAAAGCCCGTTCCACATTCTATCAATAGCAGGCTCGAAGATATCAAAGCAGAGAAGTATGGGCCAAAAATTATAACATTGGCGAACTAGTTCTACGCCTGCCGGACAAGAAAAAGGACAAACTAAAGCCCAAATGGGAGGGTCCCTTCATAATCGACCAAGTACTGACTGGTGGAGCGTACCGTCTGCGAAACGCATCGGATAAACCGACTCGAGCCGAACCCATGGAACGTAGCATGCCTACGAAGATTCTACGCCTAGCGCCGGACTCCATGTTCTTCTCCTTCCTCTGTCCTCTTTTTATTTTTTCACATTAGGTGTCTGGCATTTCTCTCCTTCTCCCTACCTTTTTTTCTCTCCTCCAAAACCCTTAGGGGCTTGCTTGCGCATTGTTCGCACATACTTGATGCGCCACCCACGCTCATCATACCTGGGGGCTTCTTTATCAGAAGTTTATATAAACGGTCCTCATGCCCAAAACATGTGTGACACTTCCGCATGAACCTTTTATACACCATTATATGCATCAATATGACTTAAGTTTTGGCCAAGCTGGGTTGCCTGGCTCCTGTGCTTACCCCTACGTTCCCGTTCGTTCGGCTAGGTGGTAAAGGGAGCACCTCTCCGATTGTTACTGCCGGGTCAGTCGGATGTGTACCTCAGACTGGGTGAAGCCGAAAGCTAGCGTTCTTAAGGGAATATTCGGTCAGTGAACTAAAAGATGATTTTTCTTGTTTATTTATCTGCTCCCAGATGCTTTTCTGCTATTTTTAGCAGTTCGGACATGCACCTTAGGGCATGCCTCCCAGGGAAAGGAACCCCTAACGGAACTATTCTCCCTAGAAGATGTTTCTTACTAACCATGTAATATACATAACTAGTTGGGCACTTGTCCGCTAAAGCAATTATGACCCCTACGCCTTGTCTCCATGCATGCCCCGGATCTTACATAATCGAGAGGGTATTCGGACACACTCCGGACTATAGGGTCCAGAGGTCGAAGCGAAAAGGTCCGCAATGACAAACGATCTACAATCCGGCTAGAAGGCATTTTTCATGTCATTTTAAATTACAGAGTCAATCCGACCCGGTATATTCTTCTTCAATACCATCCAACAGGCGGTCTAATTTACAGTCCTATTGAGAATACTTTGCAGCCAGCTCTACCTGGCCATATACTAAACTGACAGGGATCTCCTTTCCGTCAGGACCCATAGGGACGACTTCGGCCATATGATTCGGGTCAGCCTTCGCGTACCGAGTCTTCACCATGGCCCAGGCCTCCCTGGCACCTTGACGACAGGCCGATATCTTCCACAACCGGAAGCGTTGTCGAACTCCCTCCAGCTTCTTGGCAAGCTCCCCAAGGCCTTCGGGTGCGGAGAGGGATGGACACATAGCCTGGACAATGCCTTGCATTGCCTGCCGAACTCGTTCGTGCAGTTGCACCAGCTCGGGAAGAAGGTCCCCCGTCGAACCAGGCATTTCCTCCCGCAGGACGACCTGTCAGCAGACCTACAGACATAGCTCTGTCAATCGACTTCCTTGTCGATTTTTTTTCGAGAATTCGTTCAAGCACTTACTAAAAATGCCGCGTCGAAGTCGCCGATTCTCCTTTACGGAAGCAGACAGCTGAATACAAACATCCTTTAGTTCCTCGCCCAACTGGGCATTGGCGTCTTGAAGTTTGTTCTTCTCTTGCCTCACCCTTGTCAGCACGCTCTCGCCAGCCTTTAGCTGGCGTAGGAGTTGTTGCTTGTCCGGATTCACTCCGGCCCCATCTGCATT
>NW_025240038.1:0-3709 GCF_018294505.1 Triticum aestivum
AAAAACAATATATACATGGACATTTTGTTCTCACGTGCCGATCGATTCGAACCACGTGCAAACGAATACTTACTAAATAATAATGAGTACATAGTTATTCTTTTTTTTAGAATCATGTAGTATCCTCTAGCGTGTGAGTTTTAATGTATATGTGTTAAAAAAAGAGTTTTAATGTATACAGCTCAGCGCATACGGAATCAAATCTCATGGCCTATCACGAGTTTTAATGTACGTAGCGAAGCGAAGCAATTCTTCTCTAGCTGCTTGCTCACTACATTCATGAGTTTTAATGTATATATCTCAGTACATTCACGAGTTTTAATGTATAAACCTCTCCAACCCCGAGACACACTCGACATCCACTCTTCTAATCGAGGTGAACAAGTGCAAGGAGTGCAAGCCACTAGTAGAAAAAGAGACTAATGTGAAGCTCATTAGTCCCGGTTTGTAATTGAACCGGCACTAATGTGACCTTTAGTGCCGGTTCCAACGGCTAGGCGGGCGACGCTCATTAGTACCGGTTCGTGACAAACCTCTAGTACCAGTTCGTGCCACTAACCGGTATTAAAGAGGTGGTGGCCTTTAGTACGGATTGGTGGCTCCAACCGGTACTAAAGATCCCCCCACTTTAATACGGATTCGTGCCACCAACCGGTACTAAAGGGTGCACCGCCACCGGTAATGCACAATGTTTAGTCCCAACTCGCTAGTTGAGAGGAGCTCGCACCAGTTTATAAGCCCCGCCGCGGCTACCATGTCGAGCTCCTCTCTAAGCATGCCTTTGTGGGCCTATTGCAAGTCCTCTGTCCTGTGGGCCCTACTGGGCCATACGGGCCTGTATCCTGGCCCAACTAGAGGTTGGGTTTCTAGTCGTATTCAGGCCGTGCGGCCCCAATAGGTGGGCTGTTTTTGTTTTATTAAAAAAATTAAAAAAATTCTTTAGTCCCGGTTGGTGTGTTACCAACCGGGACTAAAGGTCACCCAGACCACGGCGCGCCTCGTGCCACGTGGGGGCCCATTAGTGACGGTTCATGCTGAACCGGGACTAAAGGGAGGGACCTTTAGTTTCGTTTGGGGACATACCGCGGGCCGCAGGCAGGCAAGTCTGGGGACCCCCGTTCCCAGAACGCCGACATGCTTTCTTTGCCGCGCTGATGTAGGTGAGAGACATCGTCGCAGGACACGCTAATTCAGGTGATGGAGGTGGCCTGGCCACTGTAGCTCCAGCTCTTCTGTGGCACTAGTTTTGAGTTCGGTAGTAGCAGCAGTTGATGGTGATGGCAATGTTGCCTCCGCCTCAGGGTTTTTCTAATGTGGATAATAGTGATTTCTCTCCTATCCCTTGCTACACCCACCCCCGCATTGAGATGTAGTAACACTGTCATCTAAGAAATTAAATGTTAATGGCACTTTTTAAATTAAAAACATTTAAGATTGTATGCACAAATGTCCGTCCCATATTGATGAAATGGGCACCCCACATTTCATATATGTGGTTTGCTTATTAGAAATACTATTCAGCGTCGGTGATAAAGGATTTAATCGTGCGGCGAGATGCATAGAAGGGCCGAGAGAATGCGGTGGCGCGATCTCGATCACCCCATTTCCGTCAGGCAGGGCGATGCGGGGTCCCTGACAACTTCTCGATGGTGATCGGATGCGCGTATCTATATTTGTTTTTGTTGTGCTAAATGTGCCAGGAAAAGATAAATAATTTCCGAACTACATTGTTAGGAACGCTGGCTTTTGTGCATCATACGATATATAGATGGAGCTTTAAAAAAATAACATCTACTTGGACATTTTGTTCTCACGTCCTGTCGATTCAACCACGTGCGAACGAATACTTACTAAATAATAGGGAGTGCGTAGTTATTTTTTTTAAAATCCTTTGACGCGTGAGTTTTAATGTATATGTGTTAAAAAAAGTGTTTTAATGTATATCGCTCAGCTCATACGGGATGAAATCTCATGGCCTATCATGAGTTTTAGTGTACGCAGTGAAGCGAAGCGATTCTTCTCCAGCCTAGCCGCTGAAGCTCCAGCTCTTTGGTGGGAATACTATTTAGTTCGGTAGTAGCAGCAGATGGTGATGGCGACGCTGCCTCCACCTCAGGGGTTCGCCTTTGGGATGAATATGCAGCAGGAGATAGTGATGGAGCTGCCTCCTCCACAGGGGGTTACCGTCGGGATGGATATGCGGGAGATGCCTCCGCCACCGGGGTTCGCCACAGGGATGGATATGGAGCAGATGCAGATGGTGATTCTTCGGCCGCTAGGTTTCGATGATGAGACTGGCATGGCGGTGCAGCAGTTGCTAATGGCGATGCCTCCGTCACCGGAGATCCCTGGCGCGCTGCAGACGAACACCGGCTTCATGTTCCTATACTGAGACGATGAGATCCAAACCTGTGTACATCCCTTCAAGTGAAAGCATTCAACAATGGACGATAGTTCTTCAATGTTTTGTCGTCTAGTTACATCTAGATGAAATATTTCGTCAACTTTTATGTCATTTCTGTATTATCAATAATTAATGGCTAAATCTGTATTGCCCCTTGCTGGCTGCTGGTATTTAATGAATACAAATATCTTAGCTGGCATCATTATACAACGATCTATGTGCATCTTTGGTGTTTGTTTTTTCACATCTAATAGATGTCAGCTAAGCTGGCGTCAGCGGATAAAAGCTAAGATGACGTCAGCAGATAAACAAAAGCGCCATAGTTCTATTGTTTGTATGTTTTTTCTGTTTCTCATTGTATTTTTGTATTTCGTCAACGACAGAAAAATTCGCTGAAACAAATATGCCACGAGAGCTAAGGTTCAAACTGGAGACCCCTTGTTGGTTCTGGCATGCACAAACCGGACTAGAGTAAAATCAATTTTATGCACGGCTAGGCTGCATGGTGTCGCTGATGGGTGGTGCGATCTGATTCGCAATGCTCCGGTGCCATCTAGAGCGACATGCGGTGTGCTACTGGATTTTTGGTCAGCAATGTACTAGTGTTGACTTCTTTTCTCAGTGGACACACGTTCAATACTAAGGATGACTTAACATGGTAAAAAGCACTCGAGTGACAAAGTAAGCATTTTTCTTTAAAAATATATCAGTGAATAAATTGTAGAACAAGGCGAATAGGTTTTTTAGGACAACGTGAATAGCTTTTGAAAATTCATGATGATCACTTTATAACTATGCAATATCCATTTTTTAAATGTGTGACCATTTTTGAAGCACATGATTAAAAACTTCTAAAACTTGTGAAATGTTCTCAAAATGCAACAAACATTTCATATAAGACAGTGACTACATTTTAAAACAGGGTGAACAACATTTCAAATGCTTTGAACATTTCTGGAAAATATGTGATGTACATTTTGAAACATGGTGAATATTTTTATAACATACACTATATATGAACATTTTTAAGTAATTGATGAAAAAACTAAGAAATAAAAATCTTAAATTTAAAATTAAATAATATAATGATAAAGGAAAGAAAGAATGTAAAATAGAAAGACAGGAAAAGAAACAAAATGAACGCAAAGACAGAAAAATTAAAAAATATTTGTGAAATTAGAAGATGTCTATAAATTTGGAAAAGATCTTGATTATTTTCGTAGACTGAAACATGTATTAAAAACATGATTTGTTTTAAATTTCATTATTTTGGAAAATGATCATGACATTATATAAATAATAAAA
>NW_025240039.1:0-3709 GCF_018294505.1 Triticum aestivum
GTATACATCGGTATGTATTATTTCCATCAAGTCAGTAGCTCGTTCCATTGTTCCGGAGAACGGAGTTTTAGTCATCTTGCCCAAAAGGCACGGTTCGCAAGCATCAAATGATTCATAACCAAGAGATTCCAAAAATCCATCTTTATGGAGTTTCTTCATGCGCTTTACATCGATATGACCCAAACGGCAGTGCCACAAATAAGTTGCACTATCATTATCAACTTTGCATCTTTTGGCATCAATATTATGAATATGTGTATTACTACGATCGAGATCCAACAAACTATTTTCATTGGGTGTATGACCATAGAAGGTTTTATTCATGTAAATAGAACAACAATTATTCTTTGACTTTAAATGAATAATTGTATCGCAATAAACATGATCAAATCATATTCATGCTCAACGCAAACGCCAAATAACATTTATTTAGGTTTAACACTAATCCTGAAAGTATAGGGAGTGTGCGATGATGATCATATCAATCTTGGAACCACTTCCAACACACATCATCACTTCACCCTCAACTAGTCTCTGTTTATTCTGTAACTCCTGTTTCGAGTTACTAATATTTAGCAACCGAACAAGTATCAAATACTCAGGGGCTACTATAAACACTAGTAAGGTACACATCAATAACCTATATATCAAATATACCCTTGTTCACTTTGCCATCCTTCTTATCCACCAAATATTCAGGGCATTTCCGCTTCTAGTGACCATTTCTTTTGCAGTATAATCACTCAGTTTCAGGCTTTGGTCCAGCTTTGGGCTTCTTCGCGGGACTGACAACTTGCTTGTCATTCTACTTGAAGTTCCCTTTCTTTCCCTTTGACCTTTTCTTGAAACTAGTGATCTTGTCAATCATCAACACTTGATGCTCTTTCTTGATTTCTACCTTTGTCGATTTCAACATCACGAAGAGCTCGGGAATCATTTTCGTCATCCCTTGCATACTGTAGTTCATCACAAAGTTCTACTAACTTGGTGATGGTGACTAGAGAACTCTATCAATCACTATCTTATCTGGAAGATTAACTCCCACTTGATTCAAGCGATTGTAGTACCCAGACAATCTGAGAACATGCTCACTAGTTGAGAGATTCTCCTCCATCTTTTAGCTATAGAACTTGTTGGAGACTTCATATCTCTCAACTCGGGTATTTGCTGGAAATATTAACTTCAATTCCTGGAACATCTTATATGGTCCATGACGTTCAAAACGTCTTTGAAGTCCCGATTCTAAGTCGTTAAGCATGGTGCACTAAACTGTCAAGTAGTCATCATATTGAGCTAGCCAAACGTTCATAACATCTGCATCTGCTCCTGCAATAGGTCTGTCACCTAGTGGTGCATTAAGGACATAATTCTTCTGTGCAGCAATGAGGATAAACCTCAGATCACGGATCCAATCCGCATCATTGCTACCAACATCTTTCAACACAATTTTCTCTAGGAACATATCAAAATAAACATATGAAAGCAACAATGCAAGCTATTGATCTACAACATAATTTGCAAAATACTACCAGGACTAAGTTCATGATAAATTAAAGTTCAATTAATCATATTACTTAAGAACTCCCACTTAGATAGACATCCCTCTAATCTTCTAAGTGATTACGTGATCCATATCAACTACACCATGTCCGATCGTCACGTGAGATGGAGTAGTTTCAACAGTGAACATCAATATGTTGATCATATCTACTATATGATTCACGCTCGACTTTTCGGTCTCCGTGTTCTGAGGCCATATCTGTTATATGCTACGCTCGTCAAGTTTAACCTGAGTATTCCGCGTGTGCAACTGTTTTGCACCCGTTGTATTTGAACGTAGAGCCTATCACACCCGATCATCACGTGGTGTCTTAGCACGAAGAACTTTCGCAACGGTGCATACTCAGGGAGAACACTTCTTGATAATTTAGTGAGAGATCATCTTAAAATGCTACCGTCAAACTAAGCAAAATAAGATGTATAAAAGATAAACATCACATGCAATCAATATAAGTGATATGATATGGCCATCATCATCTTGTGCTTGTGATCTCCATCTCCAAAGTACTGTCATGATCTCTATCGTTACCGGCACGACACCATGATCTTCATCATCTTGATCTATATCAATGTGTCGTCACATGGTCGTCTCGCCAACTATTGCTCTTGCAACTATTGCTATCGTATAGCGATAAAGTAAAGAAATTATTTGGCACTTGCATCTTATGTAACAAAGAGACAACCATAGGGCTTCTGCCAGTTGCCGATAACTTCAACAAAACATGATCATCTCATACAACAACTTATATCTCATCACGTCTTGACCATATCACATCACAACATGCCCTGCAAAAACAAGTTAGACGTCCTCTACTTTGTTGTTGCAAATTTTACATGGCTGCTACGGGCTGAGCAAGAACCGTTCTTACCTATGCATCAAAACCACAATGATAGTTCGTCAAGTTAGTGCTGTTTTAACCTTCTCAAGGACCGGGCGTAGCCACACTCGGTTCAACTAAAGTTGCAGAAACAGACACCCGCTAGTCACCTGTGTGCGAAGCACGGCGGTAAAACCAGTCTCGCGTAAGAGTACGCGTAATGTCGGTCCGGGCCGCTTCATCCAACAATACCGCTGAACCAAAGTATGACATGCTCGTAAGCAGTATGACTTGTATCGCCCACAACTCACATGTGTTCTACTCGTGCAAATAACATCAACGCATAAAACCTAGGCTCGGATGCCACTGTTGGGGAACATAGTAATTTCAAAAAAATTCCTACGCACACGCAAGATCATGGTGATGGTATAGCAACGAGAGGGGAGAGAGTTGTCCACGTACCCTCATAGACCGTAAGCGGAAGCGTTATGACAACGCGGTTGATGTAGTCGTACGTCTTCACCATCCGACCGATCCAAGCACCGAACGTACGGCACCTCCGTGTTCAGCACACGTTCAACTCGATGACGTTCCCCGAGCTCCAATCCAGCAAAGCGTCGGGGATGAGTTCCGTCAGCACGACAGCATGGTGACGATGATGATGTTCTTCTGGCGCAGGGCTTCGCCTAAACTCCGCGACGATATGACCGAGGTGGAATATGGTGGAGGGGGGCACCGCACACGGCTAAGGAACGATCCGTAGATCAACTTGTGTGTCATGGGGTGCCCCCCTGCCCCCGTATATAAAGGAGCAAGGGGGGGAGGAGGCCGGCCCTAGGAGGGGGCGCGCCAAGTGTGGACCTCCCTTGTTGGAGTAGGAGAAGGGGAAATAGGGGGAGAGGAAGAAGGAAAGGGGGGCTGCGCCCCTTGTCCAATTCGGACCAGAGGGGGGGGGGCGCAGGCCTCCTTCCTTTTGGCCTCTCTCCTCTATTCCCGTATGGCCCAATAGGGCCCATATACTCCCCGGCGAATTCCCGTAACTCTCCGGTACTCCAAAAAATACCCGAATCACTCGGAACCTTTCCGAACTCTGAATATAGTCGTCCAATATATCGATCTTTACGTCTCGACCATTTCGAGACTCCTCGTCATGTCCCCGATCTCATCCGGGACTCCAAACTCCTTTGGTACATCAACTCATAAACTCATAATATAACTGTCATCGAAACCTTAAGCGTGCCGACCCTACGGGTTCGAGAACAATGTAGACATGAACGAAACACGTTTCCGATCAATAACCAATATCTGAACCTGGATGGTCATATTGGCTC
>NW_025240040.1:0-3708 GCF_018294505.1 Triticum aestivum
TATGTGCTCATTTGAAAGTATTATTAAGCATTTTGATCTATCCTTATAGATCTTGATGCTCAATGTTCAAGTAGCTTAATCCAGGTTTTCTATTGAAAAACACCTTTCAAATAACCCTATATGCTTTCTAGAAATTCTACATCATTTCTGATCAACAATATGTCAACAACATATACTCATCAGAAATTCTATAGTGCTCCCACTCACTTCTTTGGAAATACAAGTTTCTCATAAACTTTGTACAAACCCAAAATCTTTGATCATCATCAAAGCATACATTCCAACTCCGAGATGCTCACTCCAGTCCTTAGAAGGATTGCTGGAGCTTTGCATACTTATTAGCATCTTTCGGGATTGACAAAACCTTCCGGTTGTATCACATACAACCTTTCCTCAATAAAATCATCGAGGAAACAATGTTCTGACATCCTATCTGCAAGATTTCATAAATAATGCAGTAATCGCTAATATAATTCCAACAGACTCTTAGCATCGCTACGAGTGAGAAAATCTCATCGTAGTCAACTCCTTGAACTTGTCGGAAAACATCTTAACAACAAGTCGAGCTTTCTTAATGGTGACATTTACCAGCATTGTCCGTCTTCCTTTTGAAATCCATCTGTACTCATTAGCCTTACGACCATCGAGCCGTTCTGCCAAAGTCTACACTTTGTTTTCATCCATGGATCCTCTCTCGGATTTTATGGCCTCAAGCCACTTATCGGAATCCGGGCCCACCATCGCTTCTCCATAGCTCGTCGGTTCATTGTTGTCTAGCAACATGACTTCCAAGACAGGATTACCGTACCACTCTAAAGTAGTACGTATCCTTGTCACCCTACGAGGTACGGCAGTGACTTGATCCGAAGTCTCATGATCGCCATCATAAGCTTCTAATTCAATTGGTGTAGGTGCCATAGGAACAACTTCCTGTGCCCTGCCACACACTAGTTGAAGTGACGGTTCAATAACCTCATCAAGTCTCCACCATCCTCCCACTCAACTTTCCGAGACAAACTTTTCCTCGAGAAAGGACCTGATTCAAGAAATAATCCATATTGCTTTCGGATCTGAATTAGGAGGTATACCCAACTGTTTTGGGTGTCCTATGAAGATGCATTTTATCCGCTTTGGGTTCGAGCTTATCAATCCTGAAACTTTTTCACATAAGCATCACAGCCCCAAACCTTTAAGAAACGACAACTTAGGTTTCTCTAAACCATAATTCATACGGTGTCATCTCATCGGAATTACGTGGTGCCCTATTTAAAGTGAATGTGGTTGTCTCTAATGCCTAACCCATGGACAATAGTGGTAATTCGATAAGAGACATCATGGTACGCACCATATCCAATGGGGTGCAACTATGATGTTCGGACACACCATCACACTATGGTGTTCCAGGCGGTATTAATTGCGAAACAATTTCCATAATGTCTTAATTGTGTGCCAAAACTCGTAACTCAGATATTCATCTCTATGATCATATCATAGACATTTTATCCTCTTATCACGACGATCTTCCAACGTCACACTGAAATTACTTGAACCTTTCAATAATTCAGACTCGTGATTCATCAAGTAAATATACTCAACATCTACTCAAATCATCTGTGAAGTAAGAACATAACGATATTCACTGCATGCCTCAGCACTCATTGGACTGCACACATCAAAATGTGTTGCTTCCAACAAGTTGCTATCTTGTTCCATTTTACTGAAACCGAGGCTTTTCAGTCATCTTGCCTATGTGGTATGATTTGCATATCTCAAGTGATCCAAAATCAAGTGAGTCCAAACGATCCATTTGCATGGAGCTTCTTCATGTATATATACCAATAGACATGGTTCGCATGTCTCAAACTTTTCAAAAACGAGTGAGTCCAAAGATCCATCAACATGGAGCTTCTTCATGCGTTTTATACCATTATGACTTACATGGCAGTGCCACAAGTAAGTGGTACTATCATTACTATCTTATATCTTTTGGCATGAAAATGTGTATCACTACGATCGAGATTCAATAAACCATTCAGGTTTAATACTAATCTTGATGGTAGAGGGAGCGTGCGATGTTTGATCACATCAAACTTGGAAACACTTCCAACACATATCGTCAGCTCTCCTTTAGCTAGTCTCCGTTTATTCCGTAGCCTTTTATTTCGAGTTACTAACACTTAGCAACCGAACCGGTATCTAATACCCTGGTGCGACTAGGAGTACTAGTAAAGTACACATCAACACAATGTATATCCAATATACTTCTATCGACCTTGCCAGCCTTCTCATCTACCAAGTATCTAGGGTAGTTCTGCTCCAGTGGCTGTTCCCTTTATTACAGTAGCACTTAGTCTTGGGTTTGGGTTCAACCTTGGGTTTCTTCACTAGAGCAGCAGCTGAATTGCCGTTTCATGAAGTATCCCTTTGTTCCCTTGCCCTTCTTGAAACTAGTGGTTTCACCAACCATCGACAATTGATGCTCCTTCTTGATTTCTACTTTCGCGGTGTCAAACATCGCGAGTACCTCAAGGATCACCATATCTATCCCTGATATATTATAGTTCATCACGAAGCTCTAGCAGCTTGGTGGCAATGTCTTTGGAGAAACATCACTATCTCATCTGGAAGATCAACTCCCACTCGATTCAAGTGATTGTTGCACTCAGACAATCTGAGCACAAGCTCAACAATTGAGCTTTTCTCCCTTAGTTTGCAGGCTAAGAAAATTGTCGGAGGTCTTATACCTCTTGACGTGGGCACGAGCCTGAAATCCTAATTTCAGCCCTCGAAACATCTCATATGTTCCGCGACATTTCGAAAACGTCTTTGGTGCCTATACTCTAAACCATTTAACTGAACTATCACGTAGTTATCAAAACGTGTATGTCCGATGTTCACAACATCCACAAACAACGTTTGGGGTTCAGCACACTGAGCGGTGCATTAAGGATATAAGCTTTCTACTGATCGCATAATCGCTACTATCAACTTTCAACTATAATTTCTCTAGGAACATATCTTAAACAGTAGAACTAAAGCGCGAGCTACGACATAATTTGCAAAAACCTTTTTGACTATGTTCAAGATAATTAAGTTCATCTTATGAACTCCCACTTAGATAGACATCCCTCTGGTCATCTAAGTGATCACATGATCCGAGTCAACTAGGCCATGTCCGATCATCACGTGAGACGGACTAGTCATCATCGGTGATCATCTTCATGTTGATCGTATCTACCATACGACTCATGCTCGACCTTTCGGTCTCCGTGTTCCGAGGCCATGTCTGCACATGCTAGGCTCGTCAAGTTAACCCTAAGTGTTTTCGCTGTGTAAAACTGTCTTACACCCGTTGTATGTGAACGTAAGAATCCATCACACCCGATCATCACGTGGTGCTTAGAAGCGACGAACTGTAGCAACGGTGCACAGTTAGGGGAGAACACTTCTTGAAATTGTTGTAAGGGATCATCTTATTTACTACCGTCGTTCTAAGCAAATAAGATGTATAAACATGATAAACATCACATGCAATCAAATAGTGACATGATATGGCCATCATCACTTTGCTCCTTTTGATCTCCATCTTCGGGGCTCCATGATCATCATCGTCACCGGCATGACACCATGATCTCCATCATCATGATCTCCATCATCGTGTCTTCATGAAGTTGCCTCGCCAACTATTACTTCTACTACTATGGCTAA
>NW_025240041.1:0-3708 GCF_018294505.1 Triticum aestivum
ACATCGTCAATGCGACATAAGAAAGCTCATTATGCAATACCAAAGATTAAAGAAAAAAAAAGGCAAGACAAGCCAAAGGGACGACACAAAATGCTGCAATAATACCACCAAAGAGATACCTAATAGAGCTAGTGTTCTACAGTGCAGTTTGGCACAGTCAAGATAGGCCAAGCTAGTATCCTATTAATGCTTGTGCATATCTGACCACAAAAAAAAATGGCAAAATGAAACAAAAAGGGAAAACATTGACAAGCTTGTGTCAGAAGGCAACTGCAGTTCTAATGAATCTAGAGAAAATCCTGGAACGTGAAAGCATTCCAGAACATGCATGAAAGTACTTCTAGCTAGTGTAATTTAGATATGTAAAACTACTGAAGGGCTTTTAATAAACCATAATGAAGGAACAAAGTGATTGAATTTTTTGTTTTCAGCTAGTATGTTATGTTGTCGTACAAGTTTTTTCAACCTTCATACTGTCAACCTAAAACATCTTTAATTATGCAGCATCACGATCGCATATGAGAAGGCGATATCAGTGTTGGATGTTGATTTGGAATAGCAGTTGGAGCTGAGAGACGCCTACACCAAGTGCTCCCAGCTGATTATATATTTGGTGGAATTATCATTGACCAATACAAATTCCAATTTTCAATTCATTATTAGATCTGTTGGCTGAAACAGGCTGGGTTGACTGCCATGCAATTGTTCTGCCTCTGGTTTTATTTATACCAAGCTTTCTGCATTGAGAATAGTAACAACACTCACTGGTATTATGACAATGGCATCTGTAAATTCTCGTAAAATCATGTCCAAATGGATTTGTATAGTCCTACGTAAACTCTTAATACTCCAAAGAGACATAAGAAAAGCAACATGTCTGGTTGTTTGGCTGTAAGTAGTTGGTTCTTATTTGCTTTTGTAAGTTTCTGTAATTGAAGAAGTTACATGGGCGAAATGAAAGCAGACCTGGAATATCTCAGAATACTGCTTGCCAATCGGGAACCAAAACTGTTTTCATCTTCTTCTGGTCGAACCAAGACGAGTTTTAACTGGAAGTAGTGAAACTAATCATACCACAAGATTTCAGTAAGAGAAGGTTAGATCAAAAGAATGTGGTCTTACAGAGAAACGGGCCTTGCCACAAGATACTAGCTGTAGTGATCTTGCTGCGAGCCCGGCGGACCGATCTGTCCGGCGGCGGATCGTCTCCTGGTGTCGTGCTTGCCGAGCACTCCATCACCGGAACCGCCTGTGGTTGCTGGCCGCTCGACGTACTTGTTGGAGATGATGCGAGGCGTTAAGGAGAAAGGAGGGGCGAGATTGGGGCGCAAGGCCATAAATAGGGATAGAGGAACGAGCGGGGGACGAGGGGAGTCGTTGGATGGGAGAGGGATCCACGTGAGGCGCGCCAGAGGAGGCCGTGGCCGATGGATTGGAGCCGAGTGGATCGCCCACCCGTGGATGAGATGGAGCCATTAAAGGAGGACACATTAGTTTATGGGAGTGCGTGGAAACGAGGAGAAAGGCGAGAGATAATTAAGGAGGACGTTGTTCCAAGACGAGAGAGAGACTATAGATACGCACTCCTTAATTCTCGTTGGATTGAGTCAAGTCCGTTGGGGAATTGGAGCGGCCGGTCCACCTAATGGCGATGGTGACGGTACGTATCAGGACTCCACAATGCACAAGATAGATATCATCTAGCATGGACTTGAACTGCACGATGCTTATATTGTAGTATCAGGTTAATTACTTGAGTTGGTACGTATCTTCAGACTGACTACAGTTTTTTCTCTTTTTAACCATGTAAAGTTTTTTTTTTTGACTATGTTGACTACACTTTCATTACTAGATTAAAAGCCTCCCCAAGTTTCATGACTTAGGTTAAAATCTACAGATAGATTTTTGGATTGTATCAGGTTGCTTGCTTGTTTTGGTAGATGAACGTGTCAGCTTCATTGGATTAGGATCTCAACTTTCCTTCTTTCTCTCAATAGATGGTGGCATGTCAGCTAATTAAAACAACAAAGCAAACTTTGATTTCACTAGAATAAATTCATTCCAACAGATTTTTCACTTGCTTCTTTGGATTAGGATCAAGTTTCTTTCTTAGATAGATACTCCCTCCGTCCGGAAATACTTGTCATTAAAATGATAAAAGGGGATGTATCTAGACGTATTTTAGTTCTAGATACATCTCTTTTTATCTATTTTGATGACAAGTATTTTTGGACGGAGGGAGTATCAGCTAACTAAAACAACAAAGCAAACCTTGATAGACATCTGACTAAAACAACTAGTTCCAACAGATTTTCCAGTAATTGACTAGATTCCAATAGTGAAACAATGTCTCGCCAGACCAGACCAAATTTATTTTGCACAATTTAGCAGCATGACATGAAGCAAGCATGCTTCAGCTAGTTCAACAGAGATACATGGTAAATCCAACGAGGGACTACAAATTCCATAGCTCCAAGCAACATATTCGATCGGCAACTTCAAAGTAAGACGATTCTCCTTCGGTCCAATAATAGTTTTCTTTCTTTACATGAAATAAATGGCATCTTTTCATTGATTGATGCCCGGTCTATGAAAAGACCAAAGGTTACAGTCAGCAACAAGGCAACTAACTACATTTACAGAGCAAAGATCCAATGCCGCAAATAAAAAATCGTCATTTTGCCCCGCATCTTCCGAAGAATACCAATTTGAATTAATCAAGATGTTTGGAATTCACAAACTGCTCCTACCAAATCAATAATAGGAATCAAACAGAGCAAGCAAGCTCTTCACCATAATTCCTTCTAAAAACAACAAGACAAACTAATCTAGTGAATCCAATCAAAGACATGAGCCCAGCTTCTACTACTCCGTCATGATGTCCATCACAGCGTCCTTCTTCACAATGATAGATGTCGAGTGTGACTGAATGGTGACGAGCTGAGCGCCAGCGCTTCAATATGAGACAAGTCAGTAGCCAGCGCTGAGCAACACAACATGACGCACTCGCTGGAACTGCAAACCACCAACTCCAGTGCTCAGCGATGAAGACCAACAAAAACAGAAAACCAGAAGTTGCTCCATTGTTTCCTGCAGTAGAATAGAAACATGAAACATCAGAGGGGTCAGTAGGACGCTTGGTGAATTCAAGCTCAAATATGACTTACTTTCTGGCAGTCCACAACACCAACCACACAGCCAAATGATCCCTACTCCCCATAGCGGCATATTATACAACAATATAAAATGGGAGGCCAAATATGTAGTGTCAATATGTAGTAAACACTGTATCTGGGAGTCCAAATTTCAATATATAGTAAACACTGTATCTGGGAGTCCAAATTTCTAAACAAGGACCAAACTAGCCTGGAGGTTTTGCCTAAAAAGAATCCAGATTCCAGTAAACTGCAGTCTAAACGAACAAAATCCATACTCTGAAGGCCAAGAAGAACATACATGAAGAACTTTGACTTAAACAAATTCACACTGGGACAGTAGCATCAGAGGCTAACAACATTTTAAATGTCCACTGAACTCAAACTGGTCCATCCTTGGAGGAAGCAAAACAACTCTTTTTATTTAGACTAAAAATAAAATGTCAAAAGGCAAAACGTGCTACAAACTGACACTGTTAAACAATAACCCAGTTATTTACAATGTATTGATGTGAAACCATGATGATAGACAGTGAACTCTTTGTTTTTTTTT
>NW_025240042.1:0-3708 GCF_018294505.1 Triticum aestivum
GTATGTTGTTATGCGGTCTGACCGATAAAGATCTTCGTAGAATATGTAGGAGCCAATATGGGCATCCAGGTCCCGCTATTGGTTATTGACCGGAGACGTGTCTCGGTCATGTCTACATTGTTCTCGAACCCGTAGGGTCCGCACGCTTAAGGTTACGATGACAGTTATATTATGAGTTTACATGTTTTGATGTACCGAAGGAGATCGGAGTCCCGGATGAGATCGGGGACATGACGAGGAGTCTCGAAATGGTCGAGACGTAAAGATTCATATATTGGATGATATGGTTAGGCCAAGGGGTCAAGCCCATGAGGCTTTAGGTTGGTGCAAAAGGAGTTTTGCGGAGGCCAAGTGGCCAAACGCCGGAGACCCTGGCGTCTGGCCCTGGGCCAGACGCCAAGGATTGTGGCGTTTGGTCCTGGAGTCCGACTGGGACTCTTGCCTTTCGGGCAAAACCGACTTTGAGGAGGCTTTTGCTCCAAGTTTCGACCCCGGGGCTCAACATATAAATAGAGGGGCAGGGCTAGCACCAAAGACACAACAAGTTGATCCACGTGATCTATTGCTTAGCCGTGTGCGGTACCCCCTGCCACCATATACCTCGATAATACTGTAGTGGAGTTTAGGCGTAGCCCTGTTGCTGTAGTACATCAAGATCGTCACCACGCCGTCGTGCTGACGGAACTCTTCCCCGACACTTTGCTGGATCGGAGTCCGGGGATCGTCATCGAGCTGAACGTGTGCTCGAACTCGGAGGTGTCGTAGTTTCGGTGCTTGATCGGTTGGATTGTAAAGACGTACGACTACTTCCTCTACGTCGTGTCATCGCTTCCGCAGTCGGTCTGCGTTGGGTACGTAGACAACACTCTCCCCTCGTTGCTATGCATCACATGATCTTGCGTGTGCGTAGGAAATTTTTTGAAATTACTACGAAACCCAACAAAAGGGGCAGATGATCCGTTGGCCACAGAGACAATGCTTCCTGCAATTGACCATATTATTGATCAAAGGCCAGAAAACATACAGCGATTTCAATGAGATTGTACCATCAATCAAGTAAACGGTGTAATTCGTGATTAATGGTAAAGAAATAAGTCAACAATGTTGTCTGATGTGCTTGAGGATTTAGTACACGTTTGTCATACCCAAACCCCTATTTCCGGGGATGTTTTTGCCCTGACATTTAGCCACTTGGATGAAAGTAACTTGTGGGCATTAGGTGTCTTGACGCGTGTATTTCTTTGGGACATGGTTGGGTAGAAATGCATGTGTGGTTGTGTGTTTTTGTTTGAAATTTTTTGAACGTGGTTGCCTCATCCCCGTGTAGCTCTAGCGTTTGCATTTTGGTTTTGGAGGTTGTTCCACCGTGTAGTTTTTGGGACTTTTATGGCCCGTTTGGTTCATGACTAACTTTGCCACAATTAACCTTAGGCAAAGTGTGGCTGCCACAAAAAGTGTGGCTAACAAAATGACCACCACAAGTGTGGCAAGATTTGGCAAAAAATTAAGCCTATAACTTGTGGGCCATATAACTAGAAAAGTGTGTCAAGCCACAAGTGTGGCAATAAATTAAACACATGCCTAAAGTGTTGTGACATGACTAAGGTTAGGCTTGGCAACCTTAGGCTGAGAAGAAAACAGCCCCCTATCTATGCGCCGCTCTAGGGTGTAGGTTGTTTGACCGTGTGGCATTTCACTTTTTCTTCTTCTCTATGTGCCGCTCTAGCCGGCAATGCAGCTTCAAATTTTCTTTTGCCGTTGTATGGGCCGATTTGGCTTAGTATATACGTATGTGCTTGCATGCGATAAGAGGGACGTCCAACGAACAAGAAATGAGCAAACTGGTGGTCTACGTCCAACTACAAGGCGACAAAAGTACATGGTTAAATCAGCTATTGTATGCATTGGAACACACCGCTTGGGTGGATGACCGACCAGTAGCAGCTGCCCGGAGCGGTGGCCACGGGATTGGCGCTTAGGTACAGCGACAAGACGGCAAGGGGCATGGGCGCAATCAGCTGCTGCCCGGCTCCTGCGTAGACGACCGACCAATGGTGAAGTCATGCACGTAACGGTTTTGTCTCATTTGTCTGGATGGGCTCCTTAATTATGGGTATTGGGCTGCATGCATATTCGATTTTTGTTTTCGTGTCCGTGATTGGACCACATGCATACGCATGCATGCTGCATCACCTGGTTTCTGGTGTGATATTGTTGGCTGCTACGTGAGTTGACGCGTGGATCAGTGTTTGTCGGTTCGTTTCCGTTTCTTCACGTGTCCATCATCCCGTGTTTTCTCGAAGCCTCTGGCCAAATCGTCCACCGTCTAACATGCCTATAAAAGCTCACATTCTGTCCTCTCAAATGCATTGACTAAAACCCGTTTGTCTCGCCTCGCGCGGTCTTCTCATCCTAACATGCGGGCTGCCTTTTCTTTGTTGCCTCTATCTGCTCGCTGCCAGTCGTCTCTCGACCGCAGCCATTAGGCCGCTTCATTTCTTTCCCAGCCTCTCCCCCACTCAGCATGGAGCCCGTAGCAGCAGTTCTAGGCCTTGTTCTGCTTGCCGATAGCTCTCCATAGCAGTGCCCCTTCGTTCTTCCTGAGACACGACGATGACAGTGTTGTCTCAGCGCCTCCTGCGGACTTCCATGCTGAGCGGCGCCGGACAAGCTCGAGGCCAGCCTGCTAGCCGTCTTGTCGTCGACAACGCCGAGGATCACCGCGAGGTCCGCCGCCGAGGGGCAACCTGTGTAGCCATCCACGCCCTCCACCATGCCACGGTCGTTTAGCAGTGGCAGATGCACCAGCTCCACATGCTTTTGCTCCTCAAAATCGTAGATCAAGCAGAGAAACGGAGTGGTGCAGCGGCGGACGGAGGCTACAGCCTACAGCGCTGCAGCGTAGCATGGGCGCGGCGGTAACATGACAGGTAGAGCATCGCGGCATCCGCCCTACGATGTGTCAGCCACTCGGCAACAACCCTGGACCGCACGTCGTCGTTGGAGTCGGACATGGCTTTCTCTGTTTCTCCATCTGCTCCCGTCGACGGAGGCCCATGTGGTGTTGCGCCAGGCCGTGTGCATCATATCCGGCGGCGATGAAGCATGCAAGTTGATGGGCAAGAACTGTGGACCGTGCGGACGGCGATGGAGTGATGGGAGGAAGGCACGTCAGAGATGGAGATGGGGCAGTTCCGTGTCCATGACACCATGGTCGTAGAAGAGATGGTGGTGGTGAGCTTAGATGTGTTGTGTTGGTAGCCCAATCGCAGGCTCATCATTGAGGCCAGCGTGTTTGGGCGAGTATAATCTTCTTGATGTACGATGGCTCCGTGTTCATACATGTCCGTGCATGGTGTGTATGTGTTCTTGCGCTGGTTCATCTCCCTGCTGAGCATAGTTGTCTTGTAGTTTCTATGCACACTAATTTTTGCAGTTTTTATACACTGAAAATAGGACATATACATGTACCATATCGATGAGGCGCAGCGTGCCGCTCGCGCGGGTATGGCTAATAAGAACATATATGCCTTCAAGCCTGATTTTCGCGCGTTGCTTGTTGTGTTCTTTTAGTTTTGGGTGTGTCTAGGAATCAGTCGACTGAGACTTCGCAAAGTCTCAGTCGAATGATGTCACCTAGAGATGATTTGGCCCGTTTTGCCTCCCTGGATAGTGGGTTCTAATTCCCCCGTTATGGGCTTCAGTTCT
>NW_025240043.1:0-3708 GCF_018294505.1 Triticum aestivum
GCGCGGAGGAAGGAAAGGCGAGGAGGCGCGCGGGGTCTCTGGCCCGGATGGCGGCGGGGAGGGCCGGCCTCGGGCCAGGCGGGCCGGCGCAGGCGAGGCGGTGAACTGGGGACCCGCCGGGACAAGTGGCACGCCTTGGTTCGTCGCAGGCGGCGGTGGCGACTTTGTCCGGCTGGACCGGACGTGTCCGGCGCGGCGTGGAGCAGATTTCTAGGGTCTGGGGAAGAGGAGACCCGGGATTTTCGGAGGGGAGGCTATTTATAGAGGTAGAGGGAGCTAGGAAGCTCCAAATGAGGTGCGGGTTTCGGCCACGCGATCGTGATCGAACGCTCTAGGTGATGGAGAGGGTTTAGGTGGGTTTTGGGCCAAATTGGAATGGTGTTGGGCTGCAACACAAACGAGGCTTTCTCGGTCCCTCGGTTAACCGTTGGAGTATCAAACAAAGTCCAAATGGCACGAAACTTGACAGGCGGTCTACCGGTAGTAAACCAAGGCCGCATGACAAGTCTTGGTCCAATCCGGAAACGTTTAACCCCCACACACGAAAAGAGGTAGAAAGGACCACCGGAGGAGATATGAGCGCCGGAATGCAAAACGGACAACGGGGAAAATGCTCGGATGCATGAGACGAACACGTATGCAAATGCAATGCACATGATGACATGATATGAGATGCATGACAAAGGCAACAACACACGGAGACAAAACCCGAACTCGAGGAAATAAAATAACTTAGCGCCGAAAACGGCAAGAGTTGGGATACATATAAGGTAAATTACATCAGGGGTGTTACAACCGGCCAGACCCTCGGATATAGTCCGACACACCTTTTTCCTGATACAGGGTAAACGGAAAGGTCACAGTTGGATGTGACTACCAAGGTGCATATTTGCAAATTCTTACCTCTTTGATGAAGGCTTGGTCGTATCTTTATTTTCCTTCCTCTTCGAAGGCTTGCCTGGTGTGGGGGACGCTCTTATCGGATATGCCCCCGGGGCAACATGGCGCGCCGAACGCCTCCCCTTTTGAGCACAGGACAGTGCAGTGGGTAAGGAGGAATGAGAAAACTCGCTTGGACAAGGTATCACCGGATTACTTACATGTGAAGCAGGAAGGAGGCCGGGGTAATCAGCGATGATGGGTACATCTGTACCGTCATAGCTCATCTGATAGAATATTCCATCCTCGAGCTCCACAAATATGTCTGGATCTTCCTTATATCCGGGGTCAAGATCCCGGTTGCGATTCTCCGGCTGAGGGGCAGGGTCATGGATCCACTCGACGGCCTTTTGCCATTCCTGTTATAAGCGGATAAGATACTGCCTGTCAAGAATGATTTAGGGACAGGAGTAAAATAGTGGAGCTGAAGCTTACCCAGCTAGGAGGATTATACATGGAAAATCTGTCTCGATATTGCAGATGGGTGAACTCCTCCTTCTCCCCTTTATACAGGTCGGCCAGTATTTTGGCCAGGGCGGCGGGGGTCTTCGGGCCCTTCCGACCGTAGTGTGAGGCGTCGTCTTCCCTGTTATAATGCCACATGGGCGGCCCTCTGTATTGGAGTGGCTGGACCCCCGAGTTATAGAGATCGCCATTACCTCGACTATTGACAATTCGGACTGGGCAAACGTCTTAATATTGCCCAGCAGCAGGCTGATCTCTGCACTATCCTCTTCCTTGAGGCTCCAAGGACGCCAGCTATGGCATTTCTTCAGCGAAGCATTTGAAAACTCGGGGAGGCCCATGCGGATGGGGTCGGGTACAGCGACGTCATCGATGTAGAACCATTCGGAAGTCCACTCTCGGGAGCTTCCTTCGGCGTGCCGGACAGGTATCCGGTCCCGGCGATGCGCCACACTTCGGCTCATCCCACTTCAAAAATTGACCCACCTTGATTGCGAGGGATGAGGCAGAACAGTCTTCTCCATAAATCGAAATGGGCCTCGCAGCAGAGGAATAGCTCGCATAGAGCGATATAACCCGGATAGAGGCAGGAGTGAGACTATGCAGTTGGAGGCTGTAATACTCCAGCAGACCTTGGAGGAAGTGTTGGATCGGAAATCCGACACCTCTTAACAAGAAGGGGACGAAGCATACTCGTTCTCCCCTGGACGGATTGGGGAAGTTCTCCGCTTGAGCCCCGCCCTTAAAGGACGTCATCCCTGCCCGTACAGGGACCAAGTCCACGGGAGGAAGAAAGCCCTGTGTTTGCAGCTTCGCGAGCTGACTGTGGGATACGGAACATCTCCCCAATCACCCTCTTTGGAGTCGTGGGGACGAGAGGAAGAGCTGGGAGCGCTAGCCATGTTGGAGTGGTTTTTTGCTTAGCAAGCTTTGAGGATTTTTCGCGGGGTATGGAATGGATCTGAGATCTGTTCTCTTTAAATAAGCACCTTTGTGGTACGGTCAGGGTGGTATATGCAAAAATACCCTGACCTCTCGCGTTCACTCGACACATGGAAACTGAAGTTGTTGACGCACAGAAGTTGAGGAGTACAACATTAAATGGAAGGCCAAACACAGTACTCGAAAGTCATCGGTGGAGGAACCCGCCTTGCAATCCGAAGATAATCTATGTGCCGAACACCTCGTCATTGAAGACTGGTTCAGGGGCTACTGAGGGAGTCCTGGACTAAGGGGTCCTCGAGCGTCCGTCCTGTTAGCCATGGGTCGGACTGATGGGATGTGAAGATACGAAGACCGAAGACTACACCCGTGTCCGGATGGGACTCTCCTTGGCGTGGAAGGCAAGCTTGGCGACCAAATATGTAGATTCCTTTCTTTGTAACAGACCTTGTGTAACCCTAGATCCTCCCGATGTCTATATAAGCCAGAGGACTTAGTCCGGAGGGGGGGATATTCATTATCATAGCCATACAAGCTAGACCTCTAGGGTTTAGCCATTACGATCTCAAGGTATATCAACTCTTGTAATACTCGTATTCATCAATATTAATCAAACATGACGTAGGGTATTACCCCCATAGAGAGGGCCCGAACCTGGGTAAACATTGTGTCCTCTGTCTCCGTTACCATCGACCAAAGACGCACAGTTCGGGACCCCCTACCCATGATCTGCTAGTTTTTACACCGACAGCCGGGGTGCTTTACTTCGCGCGTTGGTTGTCCTTTTTCTTTCTCTTCCTCCATGCGTGCTCGAGCCTCCGTGCTAGCCTCTTCATGAACATCTCTTTAGTACCTAAGAACGCATAACACTTCCGTTGAGGTAGGACCGAACTCTCGTGTGAATTCGAATGTAGTTCGAAGAGGAAGGAGTTAACCTCGGTTTCGATGGCACGTGCGTGAGCTCTCGTCATAGGTCCTCTTAGTGCTTGCGGTGGTGAGGGGACGTCCATGGGGATGGTCGAGGGATGATCCACATCATAGTTCCTACTAATAAGTTTGAGCTTTCCTCAGGCTTAGTTGATATTTCTCACTAGTCCTATGGACTTTGATGCATAAGGAGTTTATGCTGATTTGGATGGAGTTATTTACTTTTTTCGACTACTGGAGGGAATTTTTCTCAAGGTAGAGATTGTTAAATTACGATAAAAATTCTACCGTATTGGACTAGACATAGTACAAACGGCGTGGGCCTTTGCGTTGGTACCAACGCATACGAGTATAACTCGTTTACTTGTCCAACAAGGACTCTTATGTGTTGCCCCTCATATATACCCCATGTAGTCGCACCTAAGACGGTCCATC
>NW_025240044.1:0-3708 GCF_018294505.1 Triticum aestivum
GCGCGGAGGAAGGAAAGGCGAGGAGGCGCGCGGGGTCTCTGGCCCGGATGGCGGCGGGGAGGGCCGGCCTCGGGCCAGGCGGGCCGGCGCAGGCGAGGCGGTGAACTGGGGACCCGCCGGGACAAGTGGCACGCCTTGGTTCGTCGCAGGCGGCGGTGGCGACTTTGTCCGGCTGGACCGGACGTGTCCGGCGCGGCGTGGAGCAGATTTCTAGGGTCTGGGGAAGAGGAGACCCGGGATTTTCGGAGGGGAGGCTATTTATAGAGGTAGAGGGAGCTAGGAAGCTCCAAATGAGGTGCGGGTTTCGGCCACGCGATCGTGATCGAACGCTCTAGGTGATGGAGAGGGTTTAGGTGGGTTTTGGGCCAAATTGGAATGGTGTTGGGCTGCAACACAAACGAGGCTTTCTCGGTCCCTCGGTTAACCGTTGGAGTATCAAACAAAGTCCAAATGGCACGAAACTTGACAGGCGGTCTACCGGTAGTAAACCAAGGCCGCATGACAAGTCTTGGTCCAATCCGGAAACGTTTAACCCCCACACACGAAAAGAGGTAGAAAGGACCACCGGAGGAGATATGAGCGCCGGAATGCAAAACGGACAACGGGGAAAATGCTCGGATGCATGAGACGAACACGTATGCAAATGCAATGCACATGATGACATGATATGAGATGCATGACAAAGGCAACAACACACGGAGACAAAACCCGAACTCGAGGAAATAAAATAACTTAGCGCCGAAAACGGCAAGAGTTGGGATACATATAAGGTAAATTACATCAGGGGTGTTACAACCGGCCAGACCCTCGGATATAGTCCGACACACCTTTTTCCTGATACAGGGTAAACGGAAAGGTCACAGTTGGATGTGACTACCAAGGTGCATATTTGCAAATTCTTACCTCTTTGATGAAGGCTTGGTCGTATCTTTATTTTCCTTCCTCTTCGAAGGCTTGCCTGGTGTGGGGGACGCTCTTATCGGATATGCCCCCGGGGCAACATGGCGCGCCGAACGCCTCCCCTTTTGAGCACAGGACAGTGCAGTGGGTAAGGAGGAATGAGAAAACTCGCTTGGACAAGGTATCACCGGATTACTTACATGTGAAGCAGGAAGGAGGCCGGGGTAATCAGCGATGATGGGTACATCTGTACCGTCATAGCTCATCTGATAGAATATTCCATCCTCGAGCTCCACAAATATGTCTGGATCTTCCTTATATCCGGGGTCAAGATCCCGGTTGCGATTCTCCGGCTGAGGGGCAGGGTCATGGATCCACTCGACGGCCTTTTGCCATTCCTGTTATAAGCGGATAAGATACTGCCTGTCAAGAATGATTTAGGGACAGGAGTAAAATAGTGGAGCTGAAGCTTACCCAGCTAGGAGGATTATACATGGAAAATCTGTCTCGATATTGCAGATGGGTGAACTCCTCCTTCTCCCCTTTATACAGGTCGGCCAGTATTTTGGCCAGGGCGGCGGGGGTCTTCGGGCCCTTCCGACCGTAGTGTGAGGCGTCGTCTTCCCTGTTATAATGCCACATGGGCGGCCCTCTGTATTGGAGTGGCTGGACCCCCGAGTTATAGAGATCGCCATTACCTCGACTATTGACAATTCGGACTGGGCAAACGTCTTAATATTGCCCAGCAACAGGCTGATCTCTGCACTATCCTCTTCCTTGAGGCTCCAAGGACGCCAGCTATGGCATTTCTTCAGCGAAGCATTTGAAAACTCGGGGAGGCCCATGCGGATGGGGTCGGGTACAGCGACGTCATCGATGTAGAACCATTCGGAAGTCCACTCTCGGGAGCTTCCTTCGGCGTGCCGGACAGGTATCCGGTCCCGGCGATGCGCCACACTTCGGCTCATCCCACTTCAAAAATTGACCCACCTTGATTGCGAGGGATGAGGCAGAACAGTCTTCTCCATAAATCGAAATGGGCCTCGCAGCAGAGGAATAGCTCGCATAGAGAGATATAACCCGGATAGAGGCAGGAGTGAGACTATGGAGTTGGAGGCTGTAATACTCCAGCAGACCTTGGAGGAAGTGTTGGATCGGAAATCCGACACCTCTTAACAAGAAGGGGACGAAGCATACTCGTTCTCCCCTGGACGGATTGGGGAAGTTCTCCGCTTGAGCCCCGCCCTTAAAGGACGTCATCCCTGCCCGTACAGGGACCAAGTCCACGGGAGGAAGAAAGCCCTGTGTTTGCAGCTTCGCGAGCTGACTGTGGGATACGGAACATCTCCCCAATCACCCTCTTTGGAGTCGTGGGGACGAGAGGAAGAGCTGGGAGCGCTAGCCATGTTGGAGTGGTTTTTTGCTTAGCAAGCTTTGAGGATTTTTCGCGGGGTATGGAATGGATCTGAGATCTGTTCTCTTTAAATAAGCACCTTTGTGGTACGGTCAGGGTGGTATATGCAAAAATACCCTGACCTCTCGCGTTCACTCGACACATGGAAACTGAAGTTGTTGACGCACAGAAGTTGAGGAGTACAACATTAAATGGAAGGCCAAACACAGTACTCGAAAGTCATCGGTGGAGGAACCCGCCTTGCAATCCGAAGATAATCTATGTGCCGAACACCTCATCATTGAAGACTGGTTCAGGGGCTACTGAGGGAGTCCTGGACTAAGGGGTCCTCGAGCGTCCGTCCTGTTAGCCATGGGTCGGACTGATGGGCTGTGAAGATACGAAGACCGAAGACTACACCCGTGTCCGGATGGGACTCTCCTTGGCGTGGAAGGCAAGCTTGGCGACCAAATATGTAGATTCCTTTCTTTGTAACAGACCTTGTGTAACCCTAGATCCTCCCGATGTCTATATAAGCCAGAGGACTTAGTCCGGAGGGGGGGATATTCATTATCATAGCCATACAAGCTAGACCTCTAGGGTTTAGCCATTACGATCTCAAGGTATATCAACTCTTGTAATACTCGTATTCATCAATATTAATCAAACATGACGTAGGGTATTACCCCCATAGAGAGGGCCCGAACCTGGGTAAACATTGTGTCCTCTGTCTCCGTTACCATCGACCAAAGACGCACAGTTCGGGACCCCCTACCCATGATCTGCTAGTTTTTACACCGACAGCCGGGGTGCTTTACTTCGCGCGTTGGTTGTCCTTTTTCTTTCTCTTCCTCCATGCGTGCTCGAGCCTCCGTGCTAGCCTCTTCATGAACATCTCTTTAGTACCTAAGAACGCATAACACTTCCGTTGAGGTAGGACCGAACTCTCGTGTGAATTCGAATGTAGTTCGAAGAGGAAGGAGTTAACCTCGGTTTCGATGGCACGTGCGTGAGCTCTCGTCATAGGTCCTCTTAGTGCTTGCGGTGGTGAGGGGACGTCCATGGGGATGGTCGAGGGATGATCCACATCATAGTTCCTACTAATAAGTTTGAGCTTTCCTCAGGCTTAGTTGATATTTCTCACTAGTCCTATGGACTTTGATGCATAAGGAGTTTATGCTGATTTGGATGGAGTTATTTACTTTTTTCGACTACTGGAGGGAATTTTTCTCAAGGTAGAGATTGTTAAATTACGATAAAAATTCTACCGTATTGGACTAGACATAGTACAAACGGCGTGGGCCTTTGCGTTGGTACCAACGCATACGAGTATAACTCGTTTACTTGTCCAACAAGGACTCTTATGTGTTGCCCCTCATATATACCCCATGTAGTCGCACCTAAGACGGTCCATC
>NW_025240045.1:0-3707 GCF_018294505.1 Triticum aestivum
CCAAAACTGCGAGTGTTGATGACCAACGCGTAAGGACACCTTAGGGTTCAACAACTATGGAAATCGCTTCGGGACCCCAAAACGGTGAGTAATAGTCCACGAAACACGTCAGAATTGGCCAAAACTCTCAGTGTTGACGACGGACACATAAACGAACCCCGGGGTTCATCGATCTGGAAATTGCTCTAGGTCCCCAAAATGCTGAGTGATAGTGCACAAAACGGACTAGAATCGGCCAAATATGTGAGTGTTGATCACCGACACGTAAACGCACCAAGGGTTCGTCAATCATCGAAATGACTCCAAGACCCCAAACTAGAGTAATAGTCCAAGAAACGGGCCAGAATCGGCCCAAACTGTGATTGTTGATGACCGACATGTAAGCGCACCTTGGAATTCGACAACCATGGAAATCGCTTTGGGACCCCAAAACGGTGAGTAATAGTCCATGAAACGGTCAGAATCGGCCAAAACTGGGAGTGTTGATGACCAACACGTAAGCACACCTTGGAGTTCAACAACTATGGAAATCGCTTCTGGACCCCAAAACCGTGAGTAATAGTCCACGAAACCCGTCAGAATTGGCCAAAACTCTCAGTGTTGACGACAGACACATAAATGCACCCTGGGGTTCATCAATCGTGGAAATTGCTCTAGGTCTCCAAAACATTGAGTGATAGTGCACAAAACGGACTAGAATCGGCCAAATATGTGAGTGTTGATGATCGACACGTAAACGCACCCTGGGGTTCGTCAATCATGGAAATGACTCTGAGACCCCAAAATAGAGTAGTAGTCCAAGAAACGGGCCAGAATCGGCCCAAACTGTGATTGTTGATGACCGACATGTAAGCGCACCTTGGAGTTCGACAACTATGGAAATCGCTTTGGGACCCCAAAACCGTGAGTAATAGTCCATGAAACGGGCCAGAATCGGCCAAAACTGCGAGTGTTGATGACCAACACGTAAGGACACCTTGGAGTTCAACAACTATGGAAATCGCTTCGGGACCCCAAAACGGTGAGTAATAGTCCACGAAACCCGTCAGAATTGGCCAAAACTCTCAGTGTTGACGACGGACACATAAACGAACCCCGGGGTTCATCGATCGTGGAAATTGCTCTAGGTCCCCAAAACATTGAGTGATAGTGCACAAAACGGACTAGAATCGGCCAAATATGTGAGTGTTGATGATCGACACGTAAACGCACCCTGGGGTTCGTCAATCATGGAAATGACTCTGAGACCCCAAAATAGAGTAGTAGTCCAAGAAACGGGCCAGAATCGGCCCAAACTGTGATTGTTGATGTCCGACATGTAAGCGCACCTTGGAGTTCGACAACTATGGAAATCGCTTTGGGACCCCAAAACGGTGAGTAATAGTCCATGAAACGGGCCAGAATCGGCCAAAACTGCGAGTGTTGATGACCAACACGTAAGGACACCTTGGAGTTCAACAACTATGGAAATCGCTTCGGGACCCCAAAACGGTGAGTAATAGTCCACGAAACCCGTCAGAATTGGCCAAAACTCTCAGTGTTGACGACGGACACATAAACGAACCCCGGGGTTCATCGATCGTGGAAATTGCTCTAGGTCCCCAAAACGCTGAGTGATAGTGCACAAAACGGACTAGAATCGACCGAATATGTGAGTGTTGATCACCGACACGTAAACGCACCAAGGGTTCGTCAATCATCGAAATGACTCCAAGACCCCAAAATAGAGTAATAGTCCAAGAAACGGGCCAGAATTGGCCCAAACTGTGATTGTTGATGACCGACACGTAAGCGCACCTTGGAATTCGACAACCATGGAAATCGCTTTGGGACCCCAAAACGGTGAGTAATAGTCCATGAACCGGGCCAGAATCGGCCAAAACTGCGAGTGTTGATGACCAACGCGTAAGGACACCTTAGGGTTCAACAACTATGGAAATCGCTTCGGGACCCCAAAACGGTGAGTAATAGTCCACGAAACACGTCAGAATTGGCCAAAACTCTCAGTGTTGACGACGGACACATAAATGAACCCCGGGGTTCATCGATCTGGAAATTGCTCTAGGTCCCCAAAATGCTGAGTGATAGTGCACAAAACGGACTAGAATCGGCCAAATATGTGAGTGTTGATCACCGACACGTAAACGCACCAAGGGTTCGTCAATCATCGAAATGACTCCAAGACCCCAAAATAGAGTAGTAGTCCAAGAAACGGGCCAGAATCGGCCCAAACTGTGATTGTTGATGACCGACAGGTAAGCGCACCTTGGAGTTCGACAACCATGGAAATCGCTTTGGGACCCCAAAACGGTGAGTAATAGTCCATGAAACGGTCAGAATCGGCCAAAACTGGGAGTGTTGATGACCAACACGTAAGCACACCTTGGAGTTCAACAACTATGGAAATCGCTTCGGGACCCCAAAACCGTGAGTAATAGTCCACGAAACCCGTCAGAATTGGCCAAAACTCTCAGTGTTGACGACAGACACATAAATGCACCCTGGGGTTCATCAATCGTGGAAATTGCTCTAGGTCTCCAAAACATTGAGTGATAGTGCACAAAACGGACTAGAATCGGCCAAATATGTGAGTGTTGATGATCGACACGTAAACGCACCCTGGGGTTCGTCAATCATGGAAATGACTCTGAGACCCCAAAATAGAGTAGTAGTCCAAGAAACGGGCCAGAATCGGCCCAAACTGTGATTGTTGATGACCGACATGTAAGCGCACCTTGGAATTCGACAACCATGGAAATAGCTTTGGGACCCCAAAACGGTGAGTAATAGTCCATGAACCGGGCCAGAATCGGCCAAAACTGCGAGTGTTGATGACCAACGCGTAAGGACACCTTAGGGTTCAACAACTATGGAAATCGCTTCGGGACCCCAAAACGGTGAGTAATAGTCCACGAAACACGTCAGAATTGGCCAAAACTCTCAGTGTTGACGACGGACACATAAATGAACCCCGGGGTTCATCGATCGTGGAAATTGCTCTAGGTCCCCAAAACGCTGAGTGATAGTGCACAAAACGGACTAGAATCGACCGAATATGTGATTGTTGATCACCGACACGTAAACGCGCCCTGGGGTTCGTCAATCATGGAAATGGCTCCGAGACCCCAAAATAGAGTAGTAGTCCAAGAAACGGGCCAGAATCGGCCCAAACTGTGATTGTTGATGACCGACATGTAAGCGCACCTTGGAATTCGACAACCATGGAAATCGCTTTGGGACCCCAAAACGGTGAGTAATAGTCCATGAAACGGGCCAGAATCAACCAAAACTGCGAGTGTTGATGACCAACACGTAAGCACACCTTGGAGTTCAACAACTATGGAAATCGCTTCGGGACCCCAAAACCGTGAGTAATAGTCCACGAAACCCGTCAGAATTGGCCAAAACTCTCAGTGTTGACGACAGACACATAAATGCACCCTGGGGTTCATCAATCGTGGAAATTGCTCTAGGTCTCCAAAACATTGAGTGATAGTGCACAAAACGGACTAGAATCGGCCAAATATGTGAGTGTTGATGATCGACACGTAAACGCACCCTGGGGTTCGTCAATCATGGAAATGACTCTGAGACCCCAAAATAGAGTAGTAGTCCAAGAAACGGGCCAGAATCGGCCCAAACTGTGATTGTTGATGACCGACATGTAAGCGCACCTTGGAGTTCGACAACTATGGAAATCGCTTTGG
>NW_025240046.1:0-3707 GCF_018294505.1 Triticum aestivum
CCTGTTTTTGCGCGTAATTTTGGATTTGCATTTAATCTGACGTCTGGGTCAAATAATGGTTCTTATAGCTTAAAGGTGACTTAAAAATAGCAATATCTGAGTCACTTATGAAGTACTCCCTCTGTTCGGAATTACTTGTCGTAGAAATGGATGTATCTAGATGTATTTTAGTTCTAGATACATCCATTTTCGAGAAATAGGAAATTAACCTTGAGCTTCTCTTGCTTGAAAACTGGGTGGACAACTTTGCGCTGTCTCTTCCAGTCGTCTCCGTTTGCAAGCACAAGCCCTTTGCCAAAAAATACTTCCAAACTAGGGTTGAGGTAGTCCTTTTGGAATAAGTTTGTCCTGTCTGCGAGCACTTCTTTGACTAGCTCGATGTCAGTAGAACAGATTGACGGTATTGGTCCGAGCCAAAACAGAAATGTTTTTCCTAAACAAGATCGGCTTGAGCAAATTAGTTGAGGATACATCTAGGCGGAGTCATTGAGACACAAAATGATCGTGAAGAAAAGTTCTTCCTTGCATATTTACCATAGTCAGAAGTGCATTTCTGGAAGAAAGGTTGCACGAGGGAGGTGTAGTCGTGGCAGCCGGCGTGGAGAGGCTTTGCTCTCCCAGCAACAATCATCCGCTTGCACTCCCCCAGGGACCCGACGGCGAATGTATACGGTGGCCCTCGAATGCCCTGTCGTCCTAGCGATCGGGTCACGGCGTAGGGCCTCCACACCAGATGCCATAGTGCCATGGCGTAATATCTGGAAATCACCAGCATCATGGTAAGAGCAGCAAAGCCTAGCACTACGTGAGCCAGCTCCATGAGTATTTTTATTGTGAACGTCTTGCTAAGCTGTGCCTGTATTTATATGCGATGGACGCATATGGTGAGGTTGTTATTTGTTAGAGCAACTCCAGCCGTTGGCCCCAGGAAGGGCTAAAAATCGCCCCCTGAGGGTGCACCGGCGCTAACCCCCGCGCTGGGGGCGTGATGCCCCCCAGTCGCGACGCCCACGTTGTTTTGAAAAATTTAAACACGGCGCGAATTCATTGCAAACTTCGGCGAGTTCGTTCAAACTTAAACATATTTTGTAAAAAAGAAGAAAAAAACTACTAGGGGCCGCCACTCGCCGTCTCCATCGCCGCTCCTCGCCGCTCCCCGCCGTCCGCCGCCCGCCCTCGCAGTTCTACATGCCGAGGAGGCTGTAGAACTTCGTGTAGTCGCTGCCGCCGTCGTCGTCGTTGTCGTTGCCGCCGCCTCCACCGCCGCCGTCCCTGCTGCATCCCTTCCCCGGTTGGCGCGGCGGGTTGGACGGTCCGGGGGCGTCCTCGTCGTCGTCGCTGTCGAGGATGACGACGCCGTGCTCGTCCTCGCGCCCGCGCTTGCGGGCTTCGATCTCCTCCAGGGCTTGGCGCTGCCGGACCATCTCGTCGTGGAGGTAGTCGTCCCGCGCCCACTGCAGGGCGTCCTCGTCGGAGAAGCCGCGCCGGGCTATCTCCTCGTACTCCGCGGGGAGGCTGGGCTCCGGCTTGAGCTCGACGAGGACGAAGCGGCCGGATGGGGGGGTGGAGTCGCCGATGCGGACGCTGGAGCTGCGGGTGCGCGCGCTGACCGGCGTGTCCTGGGGCTCCGGCTTGACAGGGCGGAGGCAGGGAGAGCCCGACGAGCGGCCGGAGGAGGAGGACGCGCCGGGCCGCTCCATACGCCTCGGAGTCCAAGAGCTCCCACGGCGGCGTGAGAAGGTCGGGGGAGCGGGGTACTCGAGGCGCGGCGTGTTGCCACCCTCGATGTACTCGAGGACGGCCTCCAGCGTGCGGCCGGGCACGCCCCACCACCGGCGCCGACCCTTGGAGTTGAGCCTGCCGGAGGGCACGACGCCGTTCGTCGCCTCGAGCTGCTCGGCGTGTCGGCGGCGGAAGTAGGGCTCCCAGAGCGGGAGGTCGGGGGTGTACCGCGGGCCTTCCCTCGCCGCCCGCGGCAGGGACGCGCGGATGCGTGCGATCTCCGCACGCCACGCCGCCCCGGTTGGTGGTGGTGGCGCCGGCACGCCGCCGGCGCTGATCCGCCACGCCCCGGGCACTCGCATGTCCGGCGGGGCCGGGTACTCGGCCTCGAAGAGGAGGCGAGCCTCGTCCTCGTGCAGATGGCGGCGCCCGAAACCATTCGCCGCTGCGCCATCGCCTGGGAAGCGCTCGGCCATCCTTCTGAGCTGGAGACGGCGAGAGGAGAAGGGGAAGAAGTGGGTGCGTTGGCGGTGAAGTGTTTGTGCATGTCTCCGGCGCGCTGGTTCTCGGCTTATATAGGCGGAGGCGCCGCGCGGTAGGCTTGGCCGGCGCGTTACACGTGGCGGGAGGCGTGGCGGGCGAGGGGACGCGCGTCGCCCGGCCTTCACTGCGCCGCCCGTGAGGCATCAATGGAGGCTGACCGGCGCGGCAGCGCGCGCAGCTTTGGCATTGATTTGCCCCGGGAACGAGGCGATGAGGACGACAAAACGGCAAGAAGCAAGTCAAGTCGCTGACGCGGCTGGCCCACGGCGCTTTCGCGCCAAAAAATATTCGCCCGGCGCTCCCGAGCGCCTCCAGCGCGCCGGGTTCGAGTTGGGTCCGCCGGCGCCAATTTCGGCCCGAGCCGGCGAAAAACGCCCCCTGGAGGCACGACTGGACCGATTTTTTGACGCCGGCGGCTGGAAAATCGTTTGGGGGGCTTTGTTGGGGGCGCGGCTGGAGTTGCTCTTAGGTTGTTACCATCTGAGATCTGACGCTAGCCCCTTTGATTCTTTGAAGTACGGGGGCGAGTGCATAGGAGGACGACCGCGTGCTGGATTAATTGGTGCTAGTCTGATAGTCCTCTCGTACTTCGATTTTCTTTTGAAGCCTCCTCGTACTTAGTTGATGTGGACGTAAGCCTAATCACCATTTTGCAAATCCTAAATCTATACAATCGCATGTTCCTCCTTACGGAGTGACTATGACGCAGCCTAACTTAGAAATAGCAATTTCTCGGTCAGTCTGAGAAATAGCAAACCCGTTAAGGTTATTATCAATCCTTGTATACTGTTATACTGGGTCGGCTTACACTAACTATATGTGCAAATGCGTGTCATAGACTATAATCCCCCAGCGGTTTTTATGTACATATAGTTTCCATCAAACTTCTAAAATTTTGACCACCAATATTTTAAAAAAAATAGTTTGATTGGATTTGTGAAATTCATATTTATAGATTTATTTCAAAAATGACTATCTTAATATAAATATTTCTTTTGAAAAAACGTAATATAAATTTATGGTTAAAGATATGCATTGGACTATAACTATGTAATTCAAACCTGCGGGGAGAGATATATAGTCAACTACGAAGTGACCGAAATGATAAGACTAACTTGAGTTGAAGTCCATAGTAACCGAAATGTAGCAAGCCATGATCTTACTTTTTCTTTGGCAAACAATCATGATCTTACCTTTTTGTGACAAACAGCCATGATCTAACGAAGAAACCCACTGCATAGGAGATGGCATGCTGGATTAGTTGGCGCTAGACTAAGCCTCTCGTACACAATTGATGTGTATATAAACCTAATCTCAATTAATGAAAAGTTGAAAACTAGTCATCAACCCGTGTTGCACGGGCTAGTTATTTATGGAAGTACACATAGGGACTGAAAACGTTTGAACAGATGTATATTCTTAGTCTTTTAGTATAGTAGCCG
>NW_025240047.1:0-3707 GCF_018294505.1 Triticum aestivum
TGAGGTTTGGGGCTGCCATACACATGAGTTCTATCCCTCTTGGTGCAGCCCTACCTCTCTCCCTACTCCTCCTCTCCCATGGTGCTTGGCGAAGCCCTGCTGGATTGCCACGCTCCTCCATCACCACCACGCCGTTGTGCTGCTGTTGGATGGAGTCTTCCTCAACCTCTCCCTCTCTCCTTGCTGGATCAAGGCGTGGGAGACGTCACCGGGCTGTACGTGTGTTGAACGCGGAGGTGCCGTCCGTTCGGCACTTGATCATCGGTGATTTGAATCACGACGAGAACGACTCCATCAACCCCGTTCACTTGAACGTTTCCGCTTAGCGATCTACAAGGGTATGTAGATGCACTCTCCTTCTACTCGTTGCTGGTCTCTCCATAGATAGATCTTGGTGACACGTAGGAAAATTTTGAATTTCTGCTACATTCCCCAACAGCAGCCACCTAGAATAGCCTATGGACGAATATTATGAAGTGGCATCTTGTATATTTCGTCCAAGGCTTCATGCACTCCTTATGGCGGCTTCAAAGTCCTGAAATCATCACTTGTAACTCCATTCTTGATCCCCTTGCACATGCCATCAACTCCATGCGTGTTCTTGCTCCAATGTTCATCCTTCTCCAAGCTAGGCCCTTCATTTGTAAGCAAAACAAATGTATCCAATTTAGGCAGCATCATAATCTCATGAACATTAGAATCATTACCAAGAAACGAAAGTACCTGGTAATTTAATTGGCATGCGCGAGCTCTAGTAATTGGTCCAGTATATGTAACAGTAGGGGCTGTGGGTGTAACAATGGTATTGATGTCCTCATCATCCTCCCCTTCTTGAAATGAAGTCGTCCTCGATGGAAGCGCATCTTCCGCACCCAAATAAGGCTTCAAATCTGCAATGTAAAAAGTGGGACTAACCCCAAAATCTACAGGTAGCTCAAGTTTATATGCATTATCATTTATTTTCTCTAACACCTTAAAAGGACCATCAGCACGTGGCATTAGCTTTGATTTGCGCAGATTAGGAAATCTATCTTTATGCAAATGTAACCAAACAAGATCTCAAGGCGCAAACACAACATGTTTTCTACCCTTATCTCCAGCAAGTTTATATTTAGCATTCATACGCTCAATGTTTTCCTTAGTTAACTCATGCATTTTTAAAATCAATTCAAAACGTTCTTTAGCATCAAAATTAACCTTCTCTGAAGATGGAAGAGGCAACAAATCAATAGGTGCACGAGGTAGGAAACCATACACAATTTCAAAAGGGCACATCTTAGTAGTAGAATGCAATGAACGATTATAAGCAAATTCAATATGAGGCAAGCATTCTTCCCACATTTTCTTGTTATTCTTCAAAACAGCCCTAAGCATAGTAGACAATGTTCTATTGACTACTTCAGTTTGTCCATCAGTTTGGGGGTGACAAGTAGTACTAAAAAGCAGCTTAGTCCCCAACTTAGCCCATAAACATCTCCAAAAGTGGCTAAGAAATTTAGTATCACGATCTGAAACAATAGTATTTGGCACACCATGTAAGCGAATAATTTCACGAAAGAACAAATCAGCAACATTAATAGCATCATCGCTTTTATGACATGGTATAAAGTGTGCCATTTTCGAGAACCTATCCACGACAACAAATATGCTATCCCTCCCCTTCTTTGTTCGAGGTAAACCTAAAACAAAGTCCATAGATATATTCTCCCAAGGAACACTAGGTATAGGCAAAGGCATATATAAACCATGAGGATTGAGTCGTGACTTAGCTCTTTGACATGTAGTGCAGCGAGCAAAA
This sequence comes from Triticum aestivum, assembly GCF_018294505.1. Taxonomy (NCBI): domain Eukaryota; kingdom Viridiplantae; phylum Streptophyta; class Magnoliopsida; order Poales; family Poaceae; genus Triticum; species Triticum aestivum. Next base: position 1,799 of record NW_025240047.1, read on the forward strand.
AAACGCTCAACATCCCGTCTCATCTTTGGCCAAAAGAAATGTGTAGCAAGTATATCCTCCGTCTTCGTGACGCCAAAGTGTCCCATTAATCCTCCTCCATGCGCCTCCTGCAACAACAAAAGACGAACGGAGCTAGCTGGAATGCATAGCTTGTTAGCACGAAACACAAATCCATCGTTAAGAACGAACTTGTTCCAAGTTCTCCCTTCCTTACAATTCTGCAATACATCTTTAAATTCAGCATCATGAACATATTGATCTTTGATGGTCTCCAAACCAAATATTTTAAAGTCAAGTTGTGAAAGCATAGTATAACGACGAGACAAGGCATCAACAATAACATTTTCTTTACCCTTCTTGTGTTTAATGACATAAGGGAAAGTCTCAATGAATTCAACCCATTTAGCATGTCTACGGTTCAGTTTTGCTTGACTTTTAGTGTGTTTCAAAGATTCATGATCAGAATGTATAACAAATTCCTTGGGCCATAAATAATGTTGCCATGTTTCTAAGGTCCGAACAAGAGCATATAATTCTTTATCATAAGTAGAATAGTTCAGACTAGGCCCACTCAATTTTTCAGAAAAGTATGCAACAGGTTTTCCATCTTGTAATAACACACCTCCTAATCCAATTCCACTAGCATCACATTCAAGCTCAAAAGTCTTATTGAAATTAGGAAGTTGGAGTAAAGGAGCATGTGTCAACTTATCTTTCAATACCGTGAAGGCTTCTTCCTGTGCGATACCCCAAACAAAAGGCACATCCTTCTTTGTAAGCTCGTTGAGAGGTGCAGCAATGGTGCTGAAATCTCTCACAAAACGCCTATAGAAACCAGCGAGGCCAAGGAAACTCCTCACTTGTGTGACCGTTTTGGGCTGCGGCCAACTCTCAATAGCTTCAATCTTGGATTTATCAACTTCAATTCCCTGTGGAGTAACAACATAGCCAAGAAAAGATACTCGGTCGGTGCAAAAGGTGCACTTTCCAAGGTTTCCAAACAAACGTGCATCACGTAGAGCAATAAAAACAGCACGTAAATGTTCCAAATGTTCCTCCAAAGATTTGCTATCAATCAATATGTCATCAAAGTAAACTACCACAAATCGTCCAATGAAAGCACGTAAAACTTCGTTCATTAACCTCATGAAAGTACTAGGTGCATTAGTTAACCCAAAAGGCATGATTAACCACTCGTATAATCCAAACTTAGTTTTAAATGCTGTTTTCCATTCATCTCCCAATTTCATACGAATTTGATGGTATCCACTACGCAAATCAACTTTGGAGAATATTGTAGAGCCACTCAATTCATCAAGCATATCATCTAGCCTAGGAATAGGATGACGATAACGAATAGTAATATTATTTATGCCTCTACAATCAACGCACATACATGACGTACCATCCTTTTTCGGCACTAAAATGATAGGAACAGCACAAGGACTAAGGGATTCGCGTATATAACCTTTGTCGAGCAGTTCTTGTACTTGACGCATAATCTCCTTCGTCTCCTCTGGATTGGTACGGTATGGTGCACGGTTGGGTAGCGAAGCACCGGGAATTAAGTCAATTTGATGCTCAATCCCTCGAATAGGTGGTAATCCCGGTGGCACGTCTTGTGGAAAGACGTCAGCGAACTCCTGCAAAATGTTAGTGACAGCAGGGGGCAAAGAGGAAGGCACGTCCTCGAATGAAAATAATGCCTCTTTGCACACAAAAGCATAGCAAACAGATTTGCTGAAATCTAGCTCATCAATATCAGATTTGGTGGCAAGTAAACATGCACTTTTCAATTTAATTTCAGAAACAACAGTAGATGGTTTATTATTAGGCTTCATTTGGTGCTCAAATTCTTTTGCCACAATCTGATTTTCACTCTTATTTGTCTCCTGTTTTGCTTTATTAG
>NW_025240048.1:0-907 GCF_018294505.1 Triticum aestivum
CGTCTTCCTCCCCTCCGGCTCCATCTCCGGCGAGGAACTCCGGCCGACCTCGATCCACGCACCAGATCCAGATCGGGTCAAACCTAGGGTTGACTTCGAATTTCCTCTAAGTCGTGCTTCGACACGTGGGAGATATATCCGGAGTTCTTTCAGTCCTAGATCTCGGGACGAGATCCTCTTGTAGTGGTGGAGTGTTGTAACACCCCGGATGTAACTTTCCATCTGTGTAACTCCAACTCTTGCCATTTTCGGCTATATGTTATGATATTCCCTCCGTGGTTGGGTTTTGTCTTTTGTTTTGCTTTTTGTTCATGTCATGCATCTCATATCATGTCATCATGTGCCTCTCATTTGCATACGTGTTCGTCTCATGCATCCGAGCATTTTCCCCGTTATCCATTTTGCAATCCGACACTCCCACATGCACCGGCGTACCCATCTTGCATCTTTTTGTGTGCCGGTTTAAACGTTCTCGGAATGGACCGAGCCTTGCCAAGTGGGCTTGGTACACCACCGGTAGACCACCTGTCAAGTTTCGTGCCATTTGGAGGTCGTTTGATACTCCAACGGTTAACCGGGTAACCGCAAAGCCCTCTTTTGGGTTGCAGCCCAACTCCCCTCCAAAACAGCCCAATAACCTATCTAAGTCAATTCCATACTCTTCATCGTCGGATCACGATCGTGTGGGCGAAAACTACACTCCATTTGGAGTCTCCTAGCTCCCTCTACCTATAAATATGTGCCCATCCCCGAATTTTTCGGGCAAAACCCTAGTCTCTCCTTCCTCCGCGCGTCGGACACGTCCGCCCGGCGCCGGACGCGTCCGCCGCCGCACCCCAGCCTCTTGCAGCCCGCCACGTGGCCCCGGCGCCCGCGCGCCGCCGCCGGCATGCTAGGCCCGCGCGGG
>NW_025240048.1:2858-3707 GCF_018294505.1 Triticum aestivum
TCCTCCCCTCCGGCTCCATCTCCGGCGAGGAACTCCAGCCGACCTTGATCCACGCACCAGATCCAGATTGGGTCAAACCTAGGGTTGACTTCGAATTTCCTCTAAGTTGTGCTTCGACACGTGGGAGATATATCCGGAGTTCTTTCAGTCCTAGATCTCGGGACGAGATCCTCTTGTAGTGGTGGAGTGTTGTAACACCCCGTATGTAACTTTCCATCTTTGTAACTCCAACTCTTGCCATTTTCGGCTATGTGTTATGATATTCCCTCCGTGGTTGGGTTTTGTATTTTGTTTTGCTTTTTGTTCCTGTCATGCATCTCATATCATGTCATCTTGTGCATCTCATTTGCATACATGTTCGTCTCATGCATCCGAGCATTTTCCCCGTTGTCCATTTTGCAATCCGACACTCCCACATGCACCCGCACACCCCTCTTGCATCTTTTCGTGTGTGGGTGTTAAACGTTCTCGGAATGGACCGAGGCTTGCCAAGTGGCCTTGGTACACCACCGGTAGACCACCTGTCAAGTTTCGTGCCATCTGTAGGTCGGTTGATACTCCAACGGTTAACCGGGTAACCGCAGAGCCCTCTTTTGGGTTGCACCCCAACTCCCGTCCAAAACAGCCCAATAACCCATCTAAGTCACTTCCATGCTCTCCGTCGTCGGATCACGATCGTGTGGGCGAAAACTACACTCCATTTGGAGTCTCCTAGCTCCCTCTACCTATAAATATGTGCCCATCCCCGAATTTTTCGGTCAAAACCCTAGTCTCTCCTTCCTCCGCGCGTCGGACACGTCCGCCTGGCGCCGGACGCGTCCGCCGCCGCGCCCCAGCCTCTTGCAGCCC
>NW_025240049.1:0-3707 GCF_018294505.1 Triticum aestivum
GTAACCCCCTGGTGCCCAGGGAAACGGGCCCAACATGTCCAGTCCCCAAACAGCGAATGGCCACGAAAGGGGGATGGTTTGGAGGCCCTGAGCCGGCTGATGAATCTGCTTGGTGTGAAATTGACAGGCTTCACAAGCTTTCACCAGCTCGATCGCGTCGTTGAGTGCTGTTGGCCAATAGAACCCGCTCCGAAATGCCTTGCCGACGAGGGTCCGTAAAGATGAGTGGTGCCCACAGTACCCATCATGAATGTCTGCCAGCAACTGTTTCCCTTGCTCCCTGGAGATACAGCATAGGGAAACATCATTCGGCCGTTTCCGGTAGAGTTCTCCGTCTTGGATGCAGTAGGCCGTGGCCTGCCGTGCCACGCGTTCTGTGTCCTCCTCCTTCTCTAGCAGAGTCCCTTGCGTCAGGTAATCTTTGAATTCTGTGGTCCAACATCCCTCCTGAGGCTCTGGTGCCAGGAGCAGGTGAGCTCCCGAGGTCGGGCCGCAGGCCGGGGCTCCCGAGGCAGGCGGTTGAGGGAGGTCCTCCCGAGGCTGCGCTGTACTTGATGGCGATGGTGCTGCTGAGGGTTTGAAGAGTCGTTCCTCGAAGACGCCGGGCTCCTGAGGCAGCCGCCTGGACGCCCTCCTGGTGATGTCATCAGCCTCTTGATTGGTGCCGCGGGGCACATGCTGCAACTCTAACCCCCAAAACTGCTTTTCCATCCCGCGGACCTCTGCAAGGTATGCTTCCATGTGTTCATCATTCGGCTCGTACACCTTGTTGGATAAGTTGACGAGGAGTTGTGAATCGCCCTTGATGATGAGGCACTTTACCCCCAAGGCGGCTGCAGCTTTCAAGCCTACTATCAGGCCCTTGTATTCTTCTATGTTATTGTAGACCTTCTCTCCATGCTAGAAGTGGAGCTGCACATCACAATAGAGCTTGTCCTGAGTGGGAGATATGAGCACTCGGCCTGCCCCTGCACCATGTCGCGAGAACGCCCCGTCGAAGTACATGACCCAGCCGTCCGGTGCTTCACTTCCTGGGGAAAGCAACCGATCCTCGCCGGCTTCGAGCCCTGGCGCCTTTATCTATTCTGCCATGAAATCTGCAAGCGCGGCTCCCTTGACAACCCTGGTCGTGCTGAATTCCAGCTGAAATGCTTGTAACTCGATGTTCCATTCGGCGACCCTTCCAGCTGAGTTGGGGCTCCTGAGCACCCTTTCCAAGGGATATGCCGAGACGACCTTGATGGGGTGACCTTGGAAGTAGTGCCGCAGCTTGCGTGAGGCCATTAGTAACGCGAGCAAGAGCTTCTGAGGCATGGGGATCGTGCCCTTGCGTCCCGCAGCATCGTGCCAACGAAGTACACGGGATGCTCCACAAGGTTGAGGGTGCTGGCGTGGCCTGCGTCTTTTGGAGGTCGAGGCGCCTCCCGAGACGGCGGAGCCCCCCAGTGCTTGGTCGCCTGGAGGGGCCTCTTCCGCCCTGGGTGCGTCCCCCTGCTGAGGCTGATTCCCATCTGCTGCGGCCGTGGTCTTCGCGAGGCTTTCTTGGCCTTGTTCCGCCGTACTGGGCCACCACACGATCAAGATGGGCCGTACTGGGCCACCACTCGAGCCACCCTGCAGGCCACAGGCAGGCAAGTCTGGGGACCCCCGTTCCCAGAACACCGACAGATAGGACAACAACTCCTCAACGAGCAACATGACGACCCGAACAACTACGTCACCAAGAACCACCTCTTCGGCGCACAAAGAGCTCTGCATCAAGAGAATGAAGTGTTGAATGACCGCATTGACCTACTCGCCACTGGCTTGCGACGATACGAACTACGTAGAAGAGACCACCTTGACCACAATCTTTCCACACAAATGGAGGAGATCGACAAAAGGTTATGTACTCAAAAGGTGGAAAACGATGCAAGGATGGAGGAAATTTGTGCCTTGTTGGTCAACCGTTCTTATACATCTTCGTCATCATCAAGACGGCGCCATTCAAGCTGACATTCCTCATATACCTCTTCAGAAGCAAGTCCTCCACGAGCTTGTCTGCATCGTCACCAAGACCACGAAGATCATCAAGCCCCACAAAACCCATTTCATGGCAAAGGGTTACAAGACCGCCTCCGGGAACATGAACGACTACGTCACCAAGCTAATGATCCTCCGGTCCAAGAGCAAGCTCCAATACACCAAGATCAACAAGAACGTGAAGATGGCGATGCCCTTCGACAAGAGCAACAACGCCATGAAGAACAAGCCCTTGAAGCACAATGTGCCCTCAATGAAGCAACCCAGGACGTCCACGCAGGCAACCGGGAATAAGACGAAGCCATCCGCTAAGAGCGCCAAGAAGATGCCGCATGTCTTGAGGAGAACCAAGAAATGAGGAACTGTGCAAGAATTCCACAACCTCAACTACAAAAAAACAAGAGGAGCACAAGGATCAGGAGGTTCAAGCACCTCCACCATGACAAGAGTGTCATCAAAATCACAATCGACCCGCACACATTGAAGAGCAACGCTACAATAAGCTAAAGTTTACCGTGCCTAATTTCTTGATCCCGAAGCAATGATCCTGAAGGTGTTGGAAATATGCCCTAGAGGCAATAATAAAAGTGTTATTATTATATTTCCTTGTTCATGATAATTGTCTTTTATTCATGCTATAACTGTATTATCCGGAAATCGTAATACACGTGTGAATACATAGACCACAATATGTCCCTAGTGAGCCTCTAGTTGACTAGCTCGTTGTGATCAACAGATAGTCATGGTTTCCTGGCTATGGACATTGGATGTCGTTGATAACGGGATCACATCATTAGGAGAATGATGTGATGGACAAGACCCAATCCTAAGCCTAGCACAAAGATCGTGTAGTTCGTTTGCTAGAGCTTTGCCAATGTCAAGTATCTCTTCCTTTGACCATGAGAGCGTGTAACTCCTGGATACCGTAGGACTGCTTTGGGTGTATCAAACGTCACAACGTAACTGGGTGACTATAAAGGTGCACTACAGGTATCTCCGAAAGTATCTATTGTTTTATGCGGATCGAGACTGGGATTTGTCACTCCGTGTAAACGGAGAGGTATCTCTGGGCCCACTCGGTAGGACATCATCATATGCGCAATGTGACCAAGGAGTTGATCACGGGATGATGTGTTACGGAACGAGTAAAGTGACTTGCCGGTAACGAGATTGAACAAGGTATTGGATACCGACGATCGAATCTCGGGCAAGTAACATACCGATAGACAAAGGGAATTGAATACGGGATTGATTAAGTCCTTGACATCGTGGTTCATCCGATGAGATCATCGTGGAGCATGTGGGAGACATCATGGGTATCCAGATCCCGTTGTTGGTTATTGACCAGAGAACGTCTCGGTCATGTCTGCATGTCTCCCGAACCCGTAGGGTCTACACACTTAAGGTTCGATGACGCTAGGGTTATAAAGGAAGTTTGTATGTGGTTACCGAATGTTGTTCGGAGTCCCGGATGAGATCCCGGACGTCACGAGGAGTTCCGGAATGGTCCGGAGGTAAAGATTTATATATGGGAAGTCCTATTTTGGCCACCGGAAAATGTTCGGGATTTTTCGGTACTGTACCGGGAAGGTTCTAGAAGGTTCCGGAGTGGGGCCCACCTGCATGGGGGGACCCACATGAACGTGGGTAGTGGGGGCAAGGCCCCCACCCCTGGTCAAGGCGCA
>NW_025240050.1:0-3707 GCF_018294505.1 Triticum aestivum
GTAACCCCCTGGTGCCCAGGGAAACGGGCCCAACATGTCCAGTCCCCAAACAGCGAATGGCCACGAAAGGGGGATGGTTTGGAGGCCCTGAGCCGGCTGATGAATCTGCTTGGTGTGAAATTGACAGGCTTCACAAGCTTTCACCAGCTCGATCGCGTCGTTGAGTGCTGTTGGCCAATAGAACCCGCTCCGAAATGCCTTGCCGACGAGGGTCCGTAAAGATGAGTGGTGCCCACAGTACCCATCATGAATGTCTGCCAGCAACTGTTTCCCTTGCTCCCTGGAGATACAGCATAGGGAAACATCATTCGGCCGTTTCCGGTAGAGTTCTCCGTCTTGGATGCAGTAGGCCGTGGCCTGCCGTGCCACGCGTTCTGTGTCCTCCTCCTTCTCTAGCAGAGTCCCTTGCGTCAGGTAATCTTTGAATTCTGTGGTCCAACATCCCTCCTGAGGCTCTGGTGCCAGGAGCAGGTGAGCTCCCGAGGTCGGGCCGCAGGCCGGGGCTCCCGAGGCAGGCGGTTGAGGGAGGTCCTCCCGAGGCTGCGCTGTACTTGATGGCGATGGTGCTGCTGAGGGTTTGAAGAGTCGTTCCTCGAAGACGCCGGGCTCCTGAGGCAGCCGCCTGGACGCCCTCCTGGTGATGTCATCAGCCTCTTGATTGGTGCCGCGGGGCACATGCTGCAACTCTAACCCCCAAAACTGCTTTTCCATCCCGCGGACCTCTGCAAGGTATGCTTCCATGTGTTCATCATTCGGCTCGTACACCTTGTTGGATAAGTTGACGAGGAGTTGTGAATCGCCCTTGATGATGAGGCACTTTACCCCCAAGGCGGCTGCAGCTTTCAAGCCTACTATCAGGCCCTTGTATTCTTCTATGTTATTGTAGACCTTCTCTCCATGCTAGAAGTGGAGCTGCACATCACAATAGAGCTTGTCCTGAGTGGGAGATATGAGCACTCGGCCTGCCCCTGCGCCATGTCGCGAGAACGCCCCGTCGAAGTACATGACCCAGCCGTCCGGTGCTTCACTTCCTGGGGAAAGCAACCGATCCTCGCCGGCTTCGAGCCCTGGCGCCTTTATCTATTCTGCCATGAAATCTGCAAGCGCGGCTCCCTTGACAACCCTGGTCGTGCTGAATTCCAGCTGAAATGCTTGTAACTCAATGTTCCATTCGGCGACCCTTCCAGCTGAGTTGGGGCTCCTGAGCACCCTTTCCAAGGGATATGCCGAGACGACCTTGATGGGGTGACCTTGGAAGTAGTGCCGCAGCTTGCGTGAGGCCACTAGTAACGCGAGCAAGAGCTTCTGAGGCATGGGGATCGTGCCCTTGCGTCCCGCAGCATCGTGCCAACGAAGTACACGGGATGCTCCACAAGGTTGAGGGTGCTGGCGTGGCCTGCGTCTTTTGGAGGTCGAGGCGCCTCCCGAGACGGCGGAGCCCCCCAGTGCTTGGTCGCCTGGAGGGGCCTCTTCCGCCCTGGGTGCGTCCCCCTGCTGAGGCTGATTCCCATCTGCTGCGGCCGTGGTCTTCGCGAGGCTTTCTTGGCCTTGTTCCGCCGTACTGGGCCACCACACGATCAAGATGGGCCGTACTGGGCCACCACTCGAGCCACCCTGCAGGCCACAGGCAGGCAAGTCTGGGGACCCCCGTTCCCAGAACACCGACAGATAGGACAACAACTCCTCAACGAGCAACATGACGACCCGAACAACTACGTCACCAAGAACCACCTCTTCGGCGCACAAAGAGCTCTGCATCAAGAGAATGAAGTGTTGAATGACCGCATTGACCTACTCGCCACTGGCTTGCGACGATACGAACTACGTAGAAGAGACCACCTTGACCACAATCTTTCCACACAAATGGAGGAGATCGACAAAAGGTTATGTACTCAAAAGGTGGAAAACGATGCAAGGATGGAGGAAATTTGTGCCTTGTTGGTCAACCGTTCTTATACATCTTCGTCATCATCAAGACGGCGCCATTCAAGCTGACATTCCTCATATACCTCTTCAGAAGCAAGTCCTCCACGAGCTTGTCTGCATCGTCACCAAGACCACGAAGATCATCAAGCCCCACAAAACCCATTTCATGGCAAAGGGTTACAAGACCGCCTCCGGGAACATGAACGACTACGTCACCAAGCTAATGATCCTCCGGTCCAAGAGCAAGCTCCAATACACCAAGATCAACAAGAACGTGAAGATGGCGATGCCCTTCGACAAGAGCAACAACGCCATGAAGAACAAGCCCTTGAAGCACAATGTGCCCTCAATGAAGCAACCCAGGACGTCCACGCAGGCAACCGGGAATAAGACGAAGCCATCCGCTAAGAGCGCCAAGAAGATGCCGCATGTCTTGAGGAGAACCAAGAAATGAGGAACTGTGCAAGAATTCCACAACCTCAACTACAAAAAAACAAGAGGAGCACAAGGATCAGGAGGTTCAAGCACCTCCACCATGACAAGAGTGTCATCAAAATCACAATCGACCCGCACACATTGAAGAGCAACGCTACAATAAGCTAAAGTTTACCGTGCCTAATTTCTTGATCCCGAAGCAATGATCCTGAAGGTGTTGGAAATATGCCCTAGAGGCAATAATAAAAGTGTTATTATTATATTTCCTTGTTCATGATAATTGTCTTTTATTCATGCTATAACTGTATTATCCGGAAATCGTAATACACGTGTGAATACATAGACCACAATATGTCCCTAGTGAGCCTCTAGTTGACTAGCTCGTTGTGATCAACAGATAGTCATGGTTTCCTGGCTATGGACATTGGATGTCGTTGATAACGGGATCACATCATTAGGAGAATGATGTGATGGACAAGACCCAATCCTAAGCCTAGCACAAAGATCGTGTAGTTCGTTTGCTAGAGCTTTGCCAATGTCAAGTATCTCTTCCTTTGACCATGAGAGCGTGTAACTCCTGGATACCGTAGGACTGCTTTGGGTGTATCAAACGTCACAACGTAACTGGGTGACTATAAAGGTGCACTACAGGTATCTCCGAAAGTATCTATTGTTTTATGCGGATCGAGACTGGGATTTGTCACTCCGTGTAAACGGAGAGGTATCTCTGGGCCCACTCGGTAGGACATCATCATATGCGCAATGTGACCAAGGAGTTGATCACGGGATGATGTGTTACGGAACGAGTAAAGTGACTTGCCGGTAACGAGATTGAACAAGGTATTGGATACCGACGATCGAATCTCGGGCAAGTAACATACCGATAGACAAAGGGAATTGAATACGGGATTGATTAAGTCCTTGACATCGTGGTTCATCCGATGAGATCATCGTGGAGCATGTGGGAGACATCATGGGTATCCAGATCCCGTTGTTGGTTATTGACCAGAGAACGTCTCGGTCATGTCTGCATGTCTCCCGAACCCGTAGGGTCTACACACTTAAGGTTCGATGACGCTAGGGTTATAAAGGAAGTTTGTATGTGGTTACCGAATGTTGTTCGGAGTCCCGGATGAGATCCCGGACGTCACGAGGAGTTCCGGAATGGTCCGGAGGTAAAGATTTATATATGGGAAGTCCTATTTTGGCCACCGGAAAATGTTCGGGATTTTTCGGTACTGTACCGGGAAGGTTCTAGAAGGTTCCGGAGTGGGGCCCACCTGCATGGGGGGACCCACATGAACGTGGGTAGTGGGGGCAAGGCCCCCACCCCTGGTCAAGGCGCA
>NW_025240051.1:0-3706 GCF_018294505.1 Triticum aestivum
CTCTCTCACCCTCTCCAGATCTAAACAAGACTTCGTTGGCCTCTCTCTCTCCCCTCACTGCTGGTCTGCTTGTAGTTGCTCTCTTCACACTCTCTCACCCTCTCCAGGTCTAAACAAGACTTTGCTGGCCTCTCTCTCTCCCCTCACTGCTGGTCAAAGAGCCGTCCGCCGGGAAGGGAAGGAGGCTTAACGCTGTCGCCGTCGGCAAGGGAGGGAATCCACTGCCAGCGCAGCTGTTCACTTTCACCCAGCGGCGGCGCGGGAGGGCCTCCGACCCCTTCTTCTTCGCCGTCGTACATAGTGTGGGTCGAACGGCCTCCGGTCGCCCACCGAACCACACCCCAAGAACCTTAAGGTATAATTTACTTATTCCACATGCATTGCTCTAGCTGCATGTGGGCTTTTTCCACTTCTGCACTCGAATCTAGGTGTTGGATCAAACAGGAAAGTAGTGGGGAAAGTTGTATACCATGAATCCAGGACGTGGTTCAAGGAGGAAAGGAATGGGGGAACGTAGTGGGAAAAGTTGTATAGCATGAATCTAGGACGTGGTTCAAAAAGGAAAGGAAGGGGGAAAGTAGTGGGGAAAGTTGTATCGCATGAATCTAAGACGTGGTTTAAAGAGGACAGGAATGGGGGAAAGTTGTATAGCATAAATCTAGGACGTGGTTCACAGAGGAAAGGAAGTGGGGAAAGTACTAGTACAGACTGGCTATCCAGCACCTACGTTGGTCGAAAAGGGAAAACAATGACAAACGCAGTACGCACATCTGTAACGAACTGATCTTTTGTTTTGGGGGACAAGGCTGTAGAGTTTGAGCGGGAAAAGATTTGCTGCGCTCACATAGAGAAAGTTGTCTAAAGATAACAAAATTGGGACCAACACAAATATGCTCCTTGGTTGTTTATTCTTTGTTGCAACAGACTGTGCATCACCCCAGTACATCGGTAGATGCACATGGTGCTGGTGCGTCCACTGTCCCGTGCAACTCTTTAGCTGTTGTTAATCTATGGCCCTGTTTGGTTAAAAACTCCCTAGTCCCTACCTGCTTGGTTCCAGGGACTAAACATGGACTAGAGGTTATTAAATGACATGCTAAAAGACCATGTTACCCCTAGTAGTGAACTAATAGAGACAAGGTGCGATGCGTGGCAGGGGCAACTGTTCGAAAAAGTCCCAAAAAGACTCCCTCGGGGTCTTCTTTCTTTAGTCCCAAATGCCCACTTTTAGTCCCTAAAAGTCCCTCCTGCTTGGTTTAGATGGGATTGACATGGAGTTTTTTTAGTCCCTCCACCAAAATGTCCCTGTAAACAAACACCCTCTAATAATGTCGCTGGAAAATTGATGCAATGCCACAGTTAAAAGCAAATTACATGTTTAACGAATTTTATTGTTAATATAATCTCTCTGTTAATATTAATCAATGCCACCGTTTGAGAAATGCTACTGTCTTGCTTTCTTTCCCATTTAGATAAGATAGATGCTTCTTTTTGTTGGCTTCTGTGTCATCCACCGTTATTGACCACTATTGTTTCCTTTGCACCTCTGTGTAAACAGGGTTATCTACTTCACCTCGTTGCCATTGTGACCTTTTGTTGCACTGCACAAAACACTTTTGTTTTAAGAGTGTTTTGTGCGGTTCAACCAAAATTTCACACCGACAACGTTGCTTGATTGCTTGATCTTAGTGGAACTGCACAAGAGGGGATCTTACTTCCTATCCGTGTCGGCAAATTTGGTTCAGAACTTCTTCTTGTGAGCTGTTTGAATTCCGCATCATGAGAGGTCAGTACTAGCCTTCTTTCACATGATTCTGCAGTGTGCTTTCATATGTTGTGCTACTTGTACGGTAATGTTGCTTGATTTTAGTGAACTGCAAAAATGGAGACAAGACTTCCAATCTGTATGTGCACCATAATATCCCATTGAGGTAAGATAAGGGTATTTCACAACTGTTGGCCTGTATTTTGCCAGTTTCATCAGAAAATTAATGTCATTATTTAGTGCTATACTTGTGCAACCTAATTGACATGCCAAATCTTACATTGAAGGCCAAGCTTGTCTATTATTGAACCAAGTGATGAAGGGGAAGAACAAGCGGAAGAAAAACAAAAATCAACTCCTGGTGCTGTAATATAGCACTGGACTATGATGACACAAGTAATGATATAGTTTTGCATCTTAATTTATTGCTATGGCTGGAACGAGCAATTGTTTTGCCACTGATTTGATGCCACTCTTAATGTAATACGTAATTATCTCTACTTGTGCAAACAGGGATCTTCTTTGAAGATACCATATATTTTAGTGGAACTGCACAAGAAGATGTTGGAAACATTAATCTAATCGAGGAGTATATAGTAAGCATGGCCACCATAGTAGATAGCAACAGATGGTTCCGGAGAAGTGCTTCATCTGTATGCTCTACACAATAAGCCTCCTGACAAAGGTTGGTACTCGCCCACTGATTTCATCCATATGATTGAGCTTTGTCATCTCTATTGGTGTTGTGCTACTGTTTAGATGATGTCATCAAAAAGTGGTATTGTCCTTGAGAAGTGCTTCATCTGTGTTGTTTTAAATATTTCCTTTCCTTTTTTTTCGAGCAAACAGGGAAGCTAGCATTTAGTTATCATCTTGTCTTTGCACAACAGGATCATCCTCCTCTGAAGAAGAATGTGGAGTACGTGAAGTGACTAGTTCCGATTATGCCAGGATGAAGAAGCCATGTCTATCTTCTCATCAGAAGGAGCAGTTGAAGGATGGTTACATTACCCCCCACAAGACCAAACTAACTTCAGCTCAGAAGGACTGACAAATCTCCATTTTCTTGCTGTGATGCGCGAGTACAATGTTGTTCTAGGATTCTTTCCGGTGAGTTCCATTTTTGTAAAAGTGTGCTCTACATAGACCATGTAGGTGCCTGTTTAAACTGTCAATTCATATTATAGTTTGCTTTATACTAATCACTTTTTTTGTATTTGTGCCAACAGGGGTGCTCAGCTTGATTTCAATGGGAACTGCACAAAATGTTCATGAATACATCGAATCATTCATTTCCACCACAAGAAAGGAGGTGCCAATAAGTTTAAGGCGTTGCAACATATAAGGGCGAAATCATACAAGCTACGCGCGAATTTGGTTGATTTTGGTGGAACTGCACAAAAAAGAACAGCTGGTTTATTTAGCACGAGGTGCCATGTCAATGTCCGAACTGATGGCAAACCTTGCCCATTCCACAATCGTAGGCATTTGATATTTTGGAATGGGAAAACCTTGTCAAATTTTGCTCATTGATTTTAGCAAGAAGACATGCGTTTGATATTTTCGAATGGGACGCCCTTTGCTGTCAGCAGCGTCGATCCATTTTTTCTTTATTCTTTAGTTATGAAGTAAATATTGGCTCTGACATGTGAATCGCTGAGATGCATAATCATTGATTGTTTTGAATGTTCTCTATGACATGTGAATCGATGTGATTGCAATGTACAGGAACGATAAAAAGCTGCTCAAACTCTTTGTACTCCTTCTGTTCCTTTTTACTTCGCACATTTTCCGGTAGCATACAACTGAAGTGCTCAAGTTCTCTAGCAAATGACTATCTCATGAGCTTGCTCAACCACGAAGCGCTCTTCAATCAGCCTGTAATCATAGAATTGCTCCATGATGTACAGCTCAGTACCAGCAACCGGAGGGTAGCAGCGG
>NW_025240052.1:0-3706 GCF_018294505.1 Triticum aestivum
ACCATTGAGTTTCTAGTAACGCCGATATTTCAGTAACACTCAAAGATGAAAGCTTGGAAACTCCTCTCTAAGACTCTAACTACTGAATTAACAGGGCTTGCAAGTGTTCAGTCGAGCTGAAGATTGAAGCGAGAAAGCGCTCAGTCAAGCTACACACGAAGAGAAGTCCACCATTAGGCTTACTGATCCAGAGAAAACAAGATATTCAGGTGTTCGCTCCAGGAGAGCTGCTATTACGTCAGTAATGAAGAAATAGCAGGTTTGCAGAGTATGTACTCTGTACTAGAGCAGGAAGAGGAACAGTGGCTGACAGTGAATAAGGGGATCAAGTGTTGGTGTATTTTCAAGTGCATTTGGACTTTAGATAGTAGGATAGTTATTTTTAGGTACCCCCAGTTTTCAGTAAGAACACTCCTGTTAGTTTTCAGAAAGATGAGACTACTAGCTGCAGCTTGCAGGCATTCTGTTGAAGCTTGACGCCTCTAATGCAAAACAGACCGGAGAATCTCAATCCGGAGCACCTGTCACCAGCAGCCCGCCTTGGCGCGGTGGCGAGGGGTCGGAACTGGGAAGAGGGCGATGTCGACGGCATCGGCAGGAACTGGGACGGGGCTGACAATGCACTAGCCCGACGGCGCTCCAGCTCACGGCGGAAGGCAGGCGGGGAATGCGAGGAAGGACGTCTTGCCGCCGTCGGGGAGGCGGTCGGCGATGCCTCTGTCAATGCGCCACTTGAATGCGATGCAGCCTCCCCTGCAGCACCTGGTACGGGAGCTAGCGCAGCTTGTCGCCGCGGGGGAGCACGAGCTCCATCGAAGCCGCGGCCATCTCGTCCATCGAGTCGCCAGAGAGGAATGCGAAGAGACGGAGGGGGAACGGGGAAGACGACGATACTGACGACGGGGCTCCACTAATTGCGAATTTCCACTTGTCATGGTGGATGTATTGCGGATTTTTAAAATTAAAAAAGTTCAAAATTTTGATACATATAAATACGGAAAAACATTTTTGTTAATGAGCATTTCTGTCACCATGGCTTTTTGTTAATATGGAATTTTTTTTGATACATATCGATGCACCCAACCTTGTCATGGTGGCGAGGATCCATGCTGGCAATCTAGATGTGGCAATTACTTAGAGGTCGAGATGGAGCAAGGACATGGCTGCAAAGGCGGCGAGTCCACCTAGATGGCCAGTACTGCCATGGCCCTCCGACATTTGAGATAACCGCGAGCAACATGGTGTTGCCGTGAGGCATCACATTCTAGAGTGCTCACATTGCTCGCAGTGGCAGAGACAGGGGGGACCAGCAGGGGCCCTGCATATTTTCTGATGAACAGTGCAAAATTAGTGATGTTTTGCTACTAAATTGATGCTTTGGCCCTCCCCAATCAGTATTAAGAGCACTTGGCCCCCCTAATAGAATTTTTCTGGCTCCGCCACTGATTCCTCGTAAGTGTTCTCTTCTTGATATCTCCAGCTCCGGCTCAGCTGCGGCCCGCCCCGGCGCGCTCTGTCCAGGGGGGAGGGGGGGCATGACCTCAAGCCCAGGTGCGGCACGGTAGCGCCGGCGTGCACGACCTAGACAATGCCCAGACACAACACAGACACTGCCCATACACTACCCAGACGCGAGCACGGCGGCCTGCACGCACGGACGCGACGACGGCAGCCCGCACGCGGCTGCAGCGACGGCGGCCTGCACGCATGGACTTGAGCACGGTGGCCAGCTCGAGCGCGGATAGCACGGCGGTCAGTACGCGAGCTGCGGGCGGCGAGGCGCAGGCACATCAGCCATGCCATGCTCCGGCACGGGCGCAGCGCGGCAGCCATAGGAGACCGCGAGCAGCCTCGGCCAGCTCGTGTAGGCGGTGCGGCCGTGCGGGCGAGCTCCGGCGTTTCCTTCCGATGCAGGCATGATGGCGCAGTTGCAGCAACGGTTTTCTAGCCAAGTCGCTGCACGTGAGACCATGTGGGCATCTAGCGGGCTGTCCGGGCGTGACCGGCGTCCTCATATTACCCCCAGATTTGAGACGAGTTTGAGTCCGGATGTTTAGGATGGAAAAGAGGGGTTCGGTTGTCCGCTTTTTTTTATCGGGACTGACCAAGCGGACGAATGGAAAAGAGGGGTCCGGTTGAATCCGCCTTTTTTTATCGGGACAGACCAAGCGGGCGTTTTAGACGTTTGAAGAGGAAGTAGAGGGTCCGGCTATAGATGCTCTAACCCCCAAAGGCCCCCTTTGTATACTGTAGCATTACTATGGTATTTTCGCTGCATTATACAAAGGCTTTGCACCTCATTCCCCGGGCCTGGCCCTCCGAGCCTGGGGCCTAGATCCGCCACTGCCTAAGGGACTTAGGTTGTAGATGAATGAACTCTAAAACTATCAAGGTACTAAGCTAATTTGCCTGATCTCAACCCATCCGACGAGCAGGTTGCGACAATTTGATAATCAGAGCCAACAAAATCCACACAAAAGAAAATCACCACTCCACTCCCCGCCTACCACCTGTTCGACGAAACATCCATGAAAGAGTATCACGTGCACATTGTGCTCACTACTTGCGGAGTATACAACAACGTTCTGGGAGCGTCTGCACCTCTGTTGCTTCTCAACCCCAACCTAAGCATCAAGGGCTTGTGTGAAGAAAGCTAAGATGCAGCGCGTCCGCGATCTCCATCAAGCATCAGCAGCGCTTCGTCCCTTGCCCGGATAAGGGAGGATGAAATTGTGCAGGAGGCGGCGATGTCTGCGGACGCACTCATAAATAGACCATACGTCTAAATAGATCATGGTCTGACAAGCTGTTCCAGTATACACTCTAGGAGTGCTTTCTAAATAATTGTTTAAGGGAGAGCTGCTTGTCACCGACAAAATAGAAGGTTTACTATGTACTAGAGGAAAATTGCTGATTACTCCCTTTGTCTTAAAATTTTTGTCTTAAATTTGTCTAAATACAGATGTATCTAGTTACATTTTAGTGTTAGATACATCCGTATCTTAAGACAAGAAATTTGGGACGGAGGGGAGTACCATTTTGTAATTTGGACGGGATTATTACAATACCATTGAGTTTCTAGTAACGCCGATATTTCAGTAACACTCAAAGATGAAAGCTTGGAAACTCCTCTCTAAGACTCTAACTACTGAATTAACAGGGCTTGCAAGTGTTCAGTCGAGCTGAAGATTGAAGCGAGAAAGCGCTCAGTCAAGCTACACACGAAGAGAAGTCCACCATTAGGCTTACTGATCCAGAGAAAACAAGATATTCAGGTGTTCGCTCCAGGAGAGCTGCTATTACGTCAGTAATGAAGAAATAGCAGGTTTGCAGAGTATGTACTCTGTACTAGAGCAGGAAGAGGAACAGTGGCTGACAGTGAATAAGGGGATCAAGTGTTGGTGTATTTTCAAGTGCATTTGGACTTTAGATAGTAGGATAGTTATTTTTAGGTACCCCCAGTTTTCAGTAAGAACACTCCTGTTAGTTTTCAGAAAGATGAGACTACTAGCTGCAGCTTGCAGGCATTCTGTTGAAGCTTGACGCCTCTAATGCAAAACAGACCGGAGAATCTCAATCCGGAGCACCTGTCACCAGCAGCCCGCCTTGGCGCGGTGGCGAGGGGTCGGAACTGGGAAGAGGGCGATGTCGACGGCATCGGCAGGAACTGGGACGGGGCTGACAATGCACTAGCCCGACGGCGCTC
>NW_025240053.1:0-3705 GCF_018294505.1 Triticum aestivum
GCATGGAGTTTCTTCATGCATATACACCAATAGACATGGTTCGCATGTCTCAAACTTTTCAAAAACGTGTGAGTCCAAAGATCCATCAACATGGAGCTTCTTCATGCGTTTTACACCAATATGACTTACATGGCAGTGCCACAAGTAAGTGGTACTATCATTACTATCTTATATCTTTTGGAATGAAAATGTGTATCACTACGATCGAGATTCAATAAACCATTCAGGTTCAATACTAATCTTGATGGTAGAGGGAGCGTGCGATGTTTGATCACATCAAACTTGGAAACACTTCCAACATATATCGTCAGCTCACCTTTAGCTAGTCTCCGTTTATTCCGTAGCCTTTTATTTCGAGTTACTAACACTTAGCAACCGAACCGGTATCTTAATACCCTGGTGCTACTAGGAGTACTAGTAAAGTACACATTAACATAATGTATATCCAATATACTTATATCGACTTTGCCAGCCTTCTCATCTACCAAGTATCTAGGGTAATTCTGCTCCAGTGGTTGTTCCCCTTATTACAGAAGCACTTAGTCTCGGGTTTGGGTTCAACCTTGGGTTTCTTCACTAGAGCAGCAGCTGAATTGCCGTTTCATGAAGTATCCCTTCTTGCCCTTGCCCTTCTTGAAACTAGTGGTTTCACCAACCATCAACAATTGATGCTCCTTCTTGATTTCTACTTTCGTGGCGTCAAACATCGCGAATATCTCAAGGATCATCATATATGTCCTTGATATATCATACTTCATCACGAAGCTCTAGCAGCTTGGTGGTAATGACTTCAGAGAACCATCACTATTTCATCTGGAAGATCAACTCCCACTCGATTCAAGCGATTGTTGTACTCAGACAATCTGAGCACAAGCACAACAATTGAGCTTTTCTCCTTAGTCTGCAGGCTAAGAAAATCGTCGGAGGTCTTATACCTCTTGACGTGGGCACGAGCCTGAAATCCCAATTTCAGCCCTCGAAACATCTCATATGTTCCGCGATGTTTCGAAAACGTCTTTGGTGCCTCAACTCTAAACCGTTTAACTGAACTATCACGTAGTTATCAAAACGTGTATGTCTGATGTTCACAACATCCACAGACGAGGTTTGGGGTTCAGCACACTGAGCGGTGCATTAAGGACATAAGCTTTCTACTGTCCGCATAATCGCTACTGTCAACTTTCAACTATATTTTCTCTAGGAACATAACTAAACAGTAGAACTAAAGCGCGAGCTACGACATAATTTGCAAAGAGTCTTTTGACTATGTTCAAGATAATTAAGTTCATCTTATGAACTCCCACTTAGATAGACATCCCTCTGGTCATCTAAGTGATTACATGATCCGAGTCAACTAGGCCGTGTCCGATCATCACGTGAGACGGACTAGTCATCATCGGTGAACATCTTCATGTTGATCGTATCTACTATACGACTCATGCTCGACCTTTCGGTCTCCGTGTTCCAGGCCATGTCTGTACATGCTAGGCTCGTCAAGTTAACCCTAAGTGTTTTCGCTGTGTAAAACTGTCTTACACCCATTGTATGTGAACGTAAGAATCCATCACACCCGATCATCACGTGGTGCTTAGAAGTGACGAACTGTAGCAACGGTGCACAGTTAGGGGAGAACACTTCTTGAAATTGTTGTAAGGGATCATCTTATTTACTACCGTCGTTCTAAGCAAACAAGATGCATAAACATGATAAACATCACATGCAATCAAATAGAGTAGTGACATGATATGGCCAATATCATATAGCTCCTTTGATCTTCATCTTCGGGGCTCCATGATCATCTTGTCACCGACATGACACCATGATCTCCATCATCATGATCTCCATCATCGTGTCTTCATGAAGTTGTCACGCCAACAACTACTTCTACTTATATGACTAACGCGTTTAGCAATAAAGTAAAGTAGTTTACATGGCGTTCTTCAATGACACGCAGGTCATACAATAAATAAAGACAACTCCTAGGGCTCCTGCCGGTTGTCATACTCATCGACATGCAAGTCGTGAATCCTATTACAAGAACATGATCAATCTCATACATCACATATATCATTCATCACATCCTTTTGGCCGTATCACATCACATAGCATACCCTGCAAAAACAAGTTAGACGTCCTCTAATTGTTGTTTGCATGTTTTACGTGGCTGCTATGGGTTTCTAGCAAGAACGTTTCTTACCTACGCAAAACCACAACGTGATATGCCAATTGCTATTTACCCTTCATAAGGACCCTTTTCATCGAATCCGTTCCGACTAAAGTGGGAGAGACTTGCACCCGCTAGCCACCTTATGCACCAAGTGCATGTCAATCGGTGGAACCTGTCTCACATAAGAGTACGTGTAAGGTCGGTCCGGGCCGCTTCATCCCACAATACCATCGAAACAAGATTGGACTAGTAACGGTAAGCATATTGTACAACATCAACGCCCACAACTACTTTGTGTTCTACTCGTGCAAAGAATCTACGCAATAGACCTAGCTCATGATGCAACTGTTGGGGAACGTAGCAGAAATTCAAAATTTTCCTACGTGTCACCAAGATCTATCTATGGAGAGACCAGCTACGAGTAGAAGGAGAGTGCATCTACATACCCTTGTAGATCGCTAAGCGGAAGCGTTCAAGTGAACGGGGTTGGTGAAGTCGTACTCGTCGTGATTCAAATCACCGATGATCAAGTGCCGAACGCACGACACCTCCGCGTTCAACACACGTACAGCTCGGTGACGTATCCCACGCCTTGATCCAGCAAGGAGAGAGGGAGAGGTTGAGGAAGACTCCATCCAGCAGCAGCACAACGGCGTGGTGGTGGTGGAGGAGCGTGGCAATCCTGCAGGGCTTCGCCAAGCACCACGGGAGAGGAGGACGACTTGGGAGAGGGGGAGGGCTGCGCCAGAACTTCGTCTATAGCTCCCATGCGCCTCCCCACTATATATAGGGGTGGAGGGGCTGGTTCCTTTCCCTCCAAGTCCATTGGGGCGTTGGCCAAGGTGGGAGGAAAGAAATCTCATTATTTCCTTCCCCACCGATTGTTATCCCCCCTTTTTAGGGATCTTGATCTTATCCCTTCGGGATATGATCTTATTCCTTCTAAGGGGGGATCTTGCTGCGCCTTGACCAGGGGTGTGGGGCCTTGCCCCCACTACCCACGTCCATGTGGGTCCCCCCATGCAGGTGGGCCCCACTCCGGAACCTTCTAGAACCTTCCAAAGGTACAATACCGAAAAATCCCGAACATTTTCCGGTGGCCAAAATAGGACTTCCCATATATAAATCTTTACCTCCAGACCATTCCGGAACTCCTCGTGACATCCGGGATCTCATCCGGGACTCCGAACAACATTCGGTAACCACATACAAACTTCCTTTATAACCCTAGCGTCATCGAACCTTAAGTGTGTAGACCCTACGGGTTCGGGAGACATGTAGACATGACCGAGACGTTCTCCGGTCAATAACCAACAGCGGGATCTGGATACCCATGATGGCTCCCACATGTTCCACGATGATCTCATCGGATGAACCACGATGTCAAGGACTTAATCAATCCCGTATTCAATTCCCTTTGTCTATCGGTATGTTACTTGCCCGAGATTCGATCGTCGGTATCCAATACCTTGTTCAATCTCGTTACCGGCAAGTCACTTTACTCGTTCCGTAACACATCATCCCGTGATCAACTCCTT